>NC_050451.1:29857075-30067153 GCF_903995425.1 Onychomys torridus
AGAAATAATAGAATACAGCCATTAACAGCAATTAAAGTGGTCAGTTTGGCATTCCTGCAACAACACACCCCATGCATGGCGGCACTCCTTCCTCTGCACTGTGTCTTATTGCTTATCTAAGAGGATAGCTTCAATTATCCCCAGATAAGTCAGATCAAGTCTACCACAAATTCCCAGCATCACCTCTCCCCTCAACACACTTACAAATCAGTCACTTCCACATCAAGACCACAGAGTTCCAAAGGACAGCACTCAAAGGAGTTCAATCTACTTCCTTCTGCTTTTTCCAAGAGAAAACTATGGTATTCAGTGGTTAAAATGCTCAGGAAGGATTGAATGCCAGGAGTTTTTAATAGTTGTGTGATGCTTTACTTTACATATTCAGAGCTTGAAAACAATAGAACATGTGTCTTGTTTAGGTCCTGCCTTTGTCTTAAGTGAACCAATACGTATAATAAAATCAATAAAGGAACATGTAAAAGAAGAGAGAATGAAGAGATCAGGGAAAAACCAAAAAGAAAACAACAACAACAATTCCTGTTACAACTTGTGGGCCTTAGGTTGAGGAGACCCATTTCTGTGGCTGTTAAAAGCTGCACTTATGAAGGGAGTGATTCTATATGGTGCTCTTTCTGGCAACTCTCATCACCCTGGTCCATCTCATCCATCCTTTCTCTAGCTGGAGGAAACTGACATAGAGAGAGGCTAAAGTGACATCCTCAGAACAGAAAGTGTCATGGGTGTCCCTGATGTCTCCCCGTTGGACTTCTGGCTTTTGCACTCTGTTCCTCAGACTTGCACCCTATCGTTATAAATGTGGTTATTGGAGTTCCTGAGCAAAGCTGGCAGTCTCCTTGGATAACCCTTTGAACTTGCCCAGAAGGGGCTGTCACATGTCCTAAGAGGAAAGGGACCTTCTAATTTCTTCTATTTATTTCTTGAATGAGGAAGTTTGTCAAATATCTGTTTGCATAAGCCTTGCTAAAGAAGCAAAAACATTAGAGGGGAGCCAAGAAGTCCTCACAGGGATGCATGTAAATCAGCCCTATGGTTAACCTCTGGATTAAAGAACCTAGTGGACAGATTGCTATTCATCATTTACACCTTCCATACTTGCCAGTTATGGTGCTTCTCTGATCTGACATTTAAGGAGCTTCCCCTGCCTTCCAAGGAAGGACATAGCTTAACATTCTCCATGTCTCAACATTTTAGTGGTCAGGAAATCCATAGACAAAAAACTTTCAATGAACTTGAGCTTGTTTTATTTAATATATTAGAAGAAATTAGGGTAGCACTTGATATGGCAAGACACCAGTTGGTGCCATTTGTGGACAGGGTTACTTGGTATATAAGTCAATGGTGTCTTTGTAATACTGTGACTGAAAACACAAGTTTCAGTCACGGGGAAGGAGGAGCTTCTGTTCTGGGACAGATAGGCTGCTCTTGAGCATCTTATGAATTACTTTCACATCTCACAGACTTGTGCCAATCCCATCGTCACAGAGTGGTTTCTTAGCATCTTTATTGCATTGAGTTACAAGTCCAGCAACTTATCAGGGAAAGAATTGATTTTACTCCACAGACATAGAGTATAGTCCTTTTTGGGGAAGTCAAGGCAGGAACTCAGTCAGCTAATTACATCCTATCCATAGTGAAGAGCAGAGAGAGAAACACACCCATGCTGCATACTTGCCTCTGCTTATGCTCTAGTTTTCTAACTATTACATAGTTCAGGTCCCAGTGAATAAACTGATGCTGCCTACTTTCAGGGTGGGTCTTCCTATCACAATTAACAACCTGTAAAATCCCCCAAATGTCCAAACTCAACCTGAACTAGATAATTCTTCATTGAGTGTCTGTCTTCCCAGGTGACTATAATTTGGCATAGTTGATAATAAAAACTAACAAGCACACTGCCCCAGCATCATTGTCAGGAACTGAGCATATTTGAGCCTTGTATCTAAGGTCTCTAGTTGGACCCTAGGTTTGGAGAGGCCCAGTGTGGGATGTCAGACCTTCTGGGAACTGAGAAGAGCTCAGAAAGACCTGGCCTGTGGTGATTCCTGACATATGGGTTGTGCAGGTAGGCTACTGAGGACAAAAAGGAGGCCTCCTACTTGCTAAGAATATTTCTTTGTTCAAACTAGTAGATTTCTGAACAACTCTAATTGTTGTCCACATTGTTGTCTTGTGTTTTCTATTATCACTTTGGCTCTGTGTCTTGTTTTTTGTTTTACCTGTGTCTGTATTACAACTAGGGGTACTGAAATGGATAAGCCTATGGGTTACAAGACTGGTAAGCTGGATTTCTCTCTGGTTTGTGCTCTAAAAATTCCCTCCACCCCCCAGTTAAGGATCCAGTCCTGCCAAGAAAATGGCTCCCCTTGGAATTATAACACTGAAGGAAGTAGGGGACTGCTCAGCAATTACTACCAGGCTGATAAAGGGAAAGTTTTATTTGTCTTATGTGTATGAACAGGTCTGCTTTTTGATGTGACTGTAAATTTTGTTGAAAACCTGGAGCCAAGGGAGCAATGGGCCAGGATCAGTTGAATGTATGATGACATCATGTTGTGTTCAGATTGGTCTCCTTTGCATATGTGAGCTCCATTGCGACCATGACTGCTTGGGTAGCTGGGGCTTAAAACTGACTTCTGAGGTTTCTGGTCAGTGGGTCCAGGTTAGTAAGGCTTCAAATGTCATTTGGGTGTGAATAATCAAGTTGTTTTGTGCTGTTCTGCTTTATTGAAAAGCTGGCTCTGGAATTTGATTATGGCTCTTCCTTTTTCAGACCCAGGCAGGTTTTTAATATTTTTATGTTCAGAGTCAGGACAGCCACCTGATCCTGTGATAGGGTGAAGAGAGAAAAACAGAATAGCTAGAAAAGATTATTGGTTTTATTTAATTGCCTAAGACTTTTGCTAAGATATAATCCTTAGCTCAAGATCTGTCAGTTTATTGTGTATGGTTAAAAATTTGTAATATCTGTAACACAAAAGTTAACTTAAAACTTATAACACAGGGTCTGTAGTTAAAAATCCATACATAGGTGTGATGCCATCTTGGGATATAGGCAACATGAGACATCACCACCATCTTTAGGTATCCATGTGGCTAGCAATCATCTTTGCTAATGTTGGAGAAGATGAATGTCATGTGACTTCACCACCATCTTGATTAAAGATGACCATGTGGTGTGGGCCAACCAAAGTGGCAACATCAGGTCTCCAAGATATTTTAGATTAGGATGGATTTTTATATAGTAATTCCTGTCCTAAAAACATGGTTTATGGAAGATAGGATTTAAAAATAATGCATGTTTAATAAGGTATTAAAGCTGCACCTCCATGCATTCATATACAAGAATGCACCTCATGCTTGCAGTCAAACTTTATAATGTAAGAGTCCCTCAGGTGGGGTGGATTGCTTTTAAAGGCATGAAAGGGTTGTGAAGAGCAGCTGAGCCTTGGCACTGTGTGGCCAGGCTAGAGTTCCTAAAGAGAGCCCAGTATGCAATGGGGGCCCAGCAGTTTAAGACATGCTAAAGCCATGTGATAACCACCAGAAACACTAGCTGCAATAAAATGAAGCTTGCTGGAGACCAGAAGATAGACTGTGTGTACTGCTTAGGATGGGGTTAGAAAGGAGAGGCAATCCCCCCTAGACAGAACTCCAGGAGTCCTGTCAAAGGGAGAGAAGAGGGATTCTATGAACAAGTGCATCAGAATCATGATGGGGACACCTACAGAGATGACCAAACCAAACTAGTGGGAACTCATGAAAGTTGGATCAAGGGTTATGGAGCCTGCATGGGACTGGACTATGCCCTCTACGTGGTGAAACAGTTGTGTAGCTTGATCTGCTTGAAGGCGGGGGGCTGGCGGTAGGCTCAGAATCCATCCATGCTGCATAAGCAGGCTTTTTGGAGCCCACTATCTATGATGGGACACCTGATGCAGCCTTGAGGCAGGGGGAAGGGCTTGGACTTGCCTCTACTGTATATGCCTCCCCATGGGAGGCCTTGCCTTCTTGTGGGTGGAAGTAGCGGGGTTGATTGGGAGGAGGAGGCTGTGGGAGCAGGAGGAGGGAAGAGGGGGATCTTTGATTGGTGTAAAATGAATAATAAATTTTTCTTAATAAAAAAATAAAAAGGAACAGCTTTTTAAAATATTTAAATTTATAAGGTTATGGGATATTTTAAATTCACAAAATGTTTAATATTATGATGTCTTTATTAATATGTAATTATAAAAATAAACGAAAGGCTAAAGAGTTAGTGCCACAGCTAATAGCACCAAACATTAAACACCAGAAACTGGAATGCTCCTTTCTTATGATACAGCAATTTGTCAGTCTTTCCTTTCCTTAGGTCTATCAGGATAACAGAGACTGATTTCAGAATGAATGTCTAACTTCCTTGTCTTTGCTACTTTGTTAAGCTTCAGCTATTTTGATGAACTGAGCCATGTAAGAAACCAGGGGCTGGAGAGATAACTCAGAGGTTAAGAGCACTGGCTGCTCTTCCAGAGGTCCTGAGTTCAGTTCCCAGCAACCACATGGTGGCTCACAACCATCTGTAATGAGATCTGGTGCCCTCTTCTGGCCTGCAGTCATACATGCTGTATATATAATAAATAAATAAATCTTAAAAAAAAAAAAGAAAGAAAGAAACTGTGTTACTCTGTAATGGTGCACTGTGAAAGGATCAGGAAACTAAAGGCTCCAGTCTTCCTATGGAATGTATTCCTGATTTAAAATTTTATTTTGAGTCTAAAAGGAACTTCAATTCAATTTTTTGAAGGCTCAAACTTAACAGAGATAAAGTGGAAAAATCCTAATCTAAAAGCTACTACCTTATTGTAAACTGTTAAAGAGAATTAAGAATTTCAAGTAAATGGTCAGTCACTTCACAAAGGATCAAATTCTTTAAGATGTTCAAAACTATACTTGTAGTTATGATAAGCACTGAAGTAACTAATTATAAATATAAGCCATATTAGCTTTCTGTGTGTGTTTTCGAGGTTAAGCCTTGAAATAACCAAAAGCAAATACCCCAAACAAGCAAAGTTTGTTTAACTTATATATACTTAATAGATAATGATTCTCAAACTTGTCAGAGATCTGCTGAACATGCACTTAAAATGATTAATAGAAAAAGCTTACTATGACAGACAGATCCCAACTCCTAGTGGTTATCCCAAAGTCTCCAAGAAGATGATGGGGTAGGATGACTCCACCTGGATTGTTGTAATGTTAACCACTGAGAAAAACTGCTCTATGCCTCACTTCCCACCAAGAACCTGCCCAAACTGTGGACAAGCAGGACACTGGGAGACTTGATTACCCCACTTTGGCCTGACAAAGTAAGGCCAGTTCTCTAAGTTTCTCCTCCACAGAAAAGTCTCCCAGGTCTTCTGGACCTGGTGGTCCAAAAAAGATCAGGCTGATCTTTATTATTGGTCACTCTAGTCATCTTTTTATGAGAGGACTCCAGTGCAAACAAGACACCACCATCTATAGATGCACTAGAAACTGTTTGAGACTCAGTGAAATCTACATTTGGCAATTTAACACCATGTAGTGTTAGAATAATTTATCTCTTTGTTCATCTTAACATGCTATGGAAGGAGCCTGGCCCATTTCTGCCTTACTCACCTGTGGGTCTTTAGCACAGGGCTTGGCTGGTTTGTAAAGTTTTCAGCTGGAAGGTTAACCAGACCTCTAATACTGGTATTTGTGGAGCTAGATATCAGTTGACTGATAACCATGTATCTAGGGGTCAACTAAGGCGGGTGGTAACTTGTAGATTGATAACTGTCACTTTCCTCTTACCCTTTTCTATTTAAGCCTATCTTAGCCTTGAAAGAGTCCTGAAAACCATTCTCATGTGTTACAATCTTGTGGTTCCCAAACAACAGTCATTTTTGTCTGCTGTGTGCCTTGTGACTCTGCTGGCAGACTTGACTTAGAGGCCTGGCACATAGTGCAGTAGTAGAGGAATTGCCTTGTATTTGTAAGATCTTGGGTTTTATCTTAGGACCAGAAAAAAGAAAACAACTGAAGAATCCAATTACACATGGGCTGTAGCACACATGCAATAAACTCTTCAGTTCTCTTGGCCTCTGATCTCTAGACAGTCCAGAACTTTCTCTGTTGCCATGAGTTGAACATGAATGTTTAGTGAGGCAAATGTTCATTCTATTTATGAGTAAAACACAGATACAGAACGTAAATATGTAGTATATCATAATTTTGTGGGGCTTGAGAAGTGGCTCAGCAGTTAACAGCACTCCTCTTCCAGAAGACACAAGTTCTGATCCAGCACCCATGTAGACTAGCTCATAGCCTCCTGTAACTCCAACTCCACAAGATCAAACCCCTGTTGTTGTTTTCATGTGTACTCCCACACAGGTGACATTCACTCACACAGACAAACGCGCGCGCGCGCGCGCACACACACACACACACACACACACACACACACACACACACACGAATAAGAATAAAAGTAAATTTTGTGGGGGAGAAGGTGACATAAAAATGACAGAAGCTATCAGGAAATCAAGAATGAAAGCCATTGTCACAATAGTCTGCAGATGCACATTGTAAAAGTTTCCTGGCATCTTGCAGGTGAATACTGAAACAGTGAAACACTGATGCCATCCATCTGAACATCCAGGCTGGTCAGACAACTCTCATCAACAAGATTCCATACACTGTGGTCAATCAGGACATGAGCATCAAGAGAGAACAATGTGATGCTAGTCTCTGTTCTGATGACCTACAAGGTGTGAGGGATGAAAGTTCAAGATTGCCAGGGGTCTTGAAATTCAATATCTGGCAAACAGAGATGGGAACACCTATGTAACGTAAAGCACACTACTATGAGGACTGACCTGGATAGGAAGTAAGGTGCCACCAACAAAAACCCAAGTATGGTGATGGGGCCAGGTGTTATAGTAAATTCTCAATGTGAGATTTTTAACACAGACAGTTGTTGGAGCAGAAAATCTAGAACATGGCTTTTGCCCATGTCCTGAATCTTATTCTACATCAAAACTTTCCATTTCCAAAACCAAGATGCCCCGATGACCTGGTGTTGTTTGCCTAACCCATTCCTAGTGCTGCTTCTTAGCCATTTCCAGACAGTAGGGCTAGGGTATAGCTCAGTGGTAGAGTGCTTGTCTGGCATGCATGGGCCCTGTGTTTGATCTCCATCAGCACATAAACAAAGTAAGTCATCATGTTCTCAGGTGGGAGTATAGGATAAACATGTGGGTGTTTGCTTTTATATAGTAGTATTTCAGCAATCTCCCTCATGAACACTAATGCAAAAATACTCAATGAAATACTGGCTAACCAAATCCAGGAACACATCAAAAAAATTATCCACCATGACCAAATAGGCTTCATTCCAGGGATGCAAGAGTGGTTCAACATACGAAAGTCCGTCAATGTAATACAACATATAAACAAACTGAAAGAAAAAAAACCACATGATCATCTCATTGGATGCTGAAAAAGCCTTTGACAAAATCCAACATCCCTTCATGATAAAGGTTATAGATAGATCAGGAATACAAGGAACATAACTAAACATAATAAAGACAATTTATAGCAAGCCAATAGCCAACATCAAATTAAATGGAGAGAAACTCAAAGTGATTCCACTAAAATCAGGAACAAGACAAGGCTGTCTGTTCTCTCCATACTTATTCAACATAATACTTGAAGTTCTAGCTAGAGCAATAAGACAACAAAAGGAGATCAAAGGGATACAAATTGGAAAGGAAGAAGTCAAATTTTCACTATTTGAAGATGATATGATAGTATACATCAATGATCCCAAAAATTCTACCAGGGAACTCCTATAGCTGATAAACTCCTTCAGTAAGGTGGCAGGATACAAGATTAACTAAAAAAAAAATCAGTAGCCCTCCTATATACAAATGATAAAAGAGCTGAGAAAGAAATCAAAGAAACATCACCCTTTAAAATAGCCACAAATAATATAAAATACCTTGGGGTAACTCTAACTAAGCAAGTTAAAGACCTGTATGATAAGAACTGTAAGTCACTGAAGAAAGAAATTGAAGATATCAGAAAATGGGAAGATCTCCCATGCTCATGGATAGATAGGATCAACACAGTAAAAATGACGCTCTACAGATTCAGTGCAATCCCCCATCAGCTTTTCATGACCCTTTCTTGATAAGCCTATACTATAGTAGAGGATGTTTGGAAACCAGAGGTAAAATACAAAAGTGAAGCAGAGTCTTGGTAAATATCCTTGAGGCCCTGGGCTTACTCCCAGCACCAAAAATATTAACTAGACAATGTGTGACAGTGGGATCCCTGAGACTAGGATGTTTTCAAGTGTGTATTCTTATGGTCTGATTTTTTTTTTAATGTATATGTATTTTCACTCTGTCATGTTTTTTTTTCTATTTGTCATATATATATATATATATATATATATATATATATATATATACATGTGGGTGTGTATATATCATATTGGTGCCCTTCCATGTGTGTGAAAGCCAGTTGTCAACCATGGGTGCTGTTCCTCATAAACCATTGATCTTTGTTTTTCTTAATGCTTCTATTAGCATATATTTATTATGCATAACATGGGATTTCATTATGACCTCTTTATGTATGCATATGATGTGGTTTTATTGTAATCATCTCCATTTAGCCTCTTACCCACTCATTCCTGCTTATCCTCTTCCTCCTCCAAATGAGTCCTTCTGTTTTCATGCCTCCCTTTTTGAAAAGTGAGCCAATGAATGTCATTAGTTGTGCTTCTGAGCAATAAACATCATTAGGGCTGCTTCTGAGCAAGGGTGAGGGAGGGATTATCTACAGGAACTTAGACACCTTACTAGTATTTAGACTATTGAAAACTATGCCCATGACCCACTCAACCACTAACTGGCTACAAATCCTCAGGGAAAGATGAGGCTTCATGAAGCCCTCCCTCACGAGATAAAATGTGGACAGCATGGGTCTGGTGTGAGTCTTGGGCATGTTTGACACAATGTTTCCTTGTCTGGAATTACTTGATTGTTTCTAGTATTATCTTTTTGGATTTAGGAAAGGAGAAGAAACCTCCACCACTTTAAAACTCAGATTCCTAATTCTGCATGGCACAGCATCTGGGTACAACAGACAAGTGACAGGACCCATGTCCTAAGTAACCCTACTGCCCTACTGGCTGTGGAGCTGCACTGATAACCATCTCCCTTTAGTGGTACCATGAGTAGCTGCTTGGCTGGTTTTATTGTTTTCGGTGTTGGAGTATTTTCTCCTGCCTATGGTTTGGAGCTTCTGGGAGTAGGTTTTAACACTTCTGACCATCTCCCATGACACAGGGTAAAGTCCTGGCTATTTTCAGGTTTAGCCTGGCCAAAAATGGTAAGTGTGTTGATGCTGTCTCCCTTCGAGAAGAGAGCAGGCCATCTCTTTGTTGCTGCCTACTTTGGGCAGAAAGACTCTGTATGCGGTAGGTTTGCAGTATCAAAGGCCTATTGCTTACAGAATGAATGTATCTTTTGACTCCAGAGCCTAAGACAACCTGCCTTCCTTTTTACTTAGCTGTGAGCTAATTTCAATGTAGATAGTTTGAGTTCCAAGGTGCAAAGATGCATTCTGAGCCAATAGGGACCTTTTAGCCATTGAAGCTGTACTTGGCCACATTGACTAACACCAGGGTTGACAGGAGGAGCCACCAGGTAGCATCAAGGTAGCCTTCTGTCCTGCCTTATGGTAAGATACTTAGCACACAGTTTAAGTATCCAAGAACCTGTTGGGGATTTAGCTCAGTGGTAAAGCACTTGCCCAGCAAGCACAGGGCCCTGAGTTCAATCCTCAGCCAATAAAAAAAAAAAAGATCCAAGAACCCAAGAAAATAGAGGGACACAATTTGAAGTGGAGAGATAAAGAAGGTGAATGGGAAGCCTGGCCTGGTAGTGCATGGCTTTAATCCCAGGACTCAGAAGGCAGAGGCCAGCAGATCTCTGTGAGTTCAAGGCCATCCTGTTCTACATAGCGAGTGCCAGGCCAGTCAAGGCTATACAGTGAGATTCTGTCTTCAAAACAACATCAAGGTGAAGTAAAAGAAAAGTGAGCAGAGATTAAGGTGTGAAGTGTTAGAATGGGAAAAGCCCAGGTACAAGGCAGAGTATACCTGTCAGACACCGAGTCTGAGTGCTAGCACCCAGCCATAATACAGGAGACTGAATTCTTGCTAAAGCCACGTAGCACCCACTTCCTGATGTTTCTCCACCAGTGACACCTTTGCAGCCTTGGCAACAGCCTCTGCCCCCCACCCTAATTGGAAATGTCCCCTGTCTTATCCTTCAATCTCTGTAGCCCAGTATTAGCTCGTACTGCTCATGTGGCTCTTGGCCTTTCTGGTTCTGTTCCTGTTTGTGTCACCAACTTAGCATACAGTAGCCTCTTACTTGCTTCCTGTATATTCAAAGCCCTAGACAGCCAATACTTAGAGCTTCTAAGAGCTGAACTACAATCAGGAGAAGGAATATATATACATCTCTTCTGGAAATTGGTGGTAGCCTACCTTCTGACAAGGGCACTGGTATTGCTGACCCTTCACTTGCAGGCAACTTATTATCTTTTCTTCTCGGCAATACGCTAAGGAAGGCAGGTTTTTTTTTTTTCATATCCAGAGTAGCTGCTTCCTAAGAATCTTCTCAAAGACTGAATCTATCCCATGCCTTTGATTCCTGTGGCAGAGCACTGACTTAGTTCAGGTGGCCTCCAGTGACTAGCTAGGCTGTGGCAGGCACTGTCCTTTCAGAGACAGTGCTCTTTAGCCATCCCCTTATTATACCTGGGAAGGAGAGTGATGAGCAGTGTTCCTCCAGCTAATATGTAATAGAGCTTTGTCTCAGACCCAAGTCTGTAGTCCTGAATCAGTAACCTTCCCTCCACTGTGAGTCCCACTCTGACCTTAGTTCTGATTGGTTCCAGCCATGATCAACTACTTCCTCATGGGAATCCTGGTGAACATCAGAACTGAACTCTTCCAGATGTTGCACAAGGCTAACAGTGACCCAAACTCATCTGTAGTGGGTAGCTATTCTAGCTTTGACTTGGAAGTTCCAACCCTCATTGAGGCTTTGGTAATGGTCACACCTACAAGGCAGGGCTGAGAGAGGATGTTGAAGACCCAAGTTCTGGATGTCCAGGGCTCTCTTGGTTCCTGGACACTGGAGGTAGACTGAGCAGAGTTCTCCAGAGAACACCGCTGGATTGCGCCATACCTTTCCCAGACCCTGTAACCTACACATCCCTTCATTTGTAAGTTATGCCACCAAATAAACCTCCCTTTTAACTACGTGGAGTGGCCTTGATAATTTCACCAATACTCATCTAGGAGGCTCCAGGTCTTTGACATAAATAATTTCTACATCCTGTTTGTTACATAGTTCATGGCAGGAAGGCACCATTCTTGAGCTTGTCTTCTTGTCCTGTCTGTTGCTAAGAGAATTTTGTGGTCCTCAGACAGAAGTGTATGTAACCTTACCAGTAATCATTGTCAGACAAAGCCAATGGCCTTGACAGGAGCTCCTTGGATGGTGAACTGGGAGTCTGCTTTTTTCCTGACCTGTGGGTGCTCTGAACTGCTGCCCACCTTGCTTCTGAGTCCATTTCACCTCATTCTGTCTTTGCTGAAGCTCCTAAGGTGTGCACACACATGCGTGTGAGCCAGGTCAAGACCCACAGAGACCAGGGCATAGTCCTGGTTCCTACTCCTCAGTTAGGCTGGATTTTCTACTGATGTACTCAGGTAAATACATTACTGTGGTTTATTTGCTTTATCTCAGAGCTTTGCAGTGTGGTTGCTAATTTACTTTTCTTTATTCCCCTTTTTTATTAAGAAAAAATTTCATTTATTTTACACACCAATCAAAGATCCTCCTCCCAACCCACCCACCTCTCCCACCCACAAGAAGACAAGGCCTCCCATTTGGAGGCACATCCAGTAGAGGCAAGTCCAAGCACTTCCCCCCGCCTCAAGGCTGCACAAGGTGTCCTATCATAGATAGTGGGCTCCAAAAATTGAGAGATTGGATTCTGATCCTACTGCCTGGAGGGCCTTCCCATCAGATCAAGCTACATAACTGTCTCGCCATGCAGAAGGCCTAGTCAAGTCCCATGTAAGCTCCACAGTAATTGATCCAACTTTCATGAGTTCCCTCTAGTTTGGTTTGGTTGTCTTGGTATGTTTCTCTATCATGATTCTGATGTATTTGCTCATAGCATCCCTCTTCTCTCTCTTTGACTGGACTCCTGGAGCTCTGTATGGTGATTGGCTAGGGATCTCTACATCTGCTTCCATCAGTCATTGGAGAAAAGCTCTCTGATGACAGTTAGGGTATTCACCGGTCTGATCTCTGGGGCAATCCAGTTCAGTTCAGGCATCCTTTCCACTATTTTTTAATAGTCTAAGCTGGGCTCATCTTTGGGGTCTCCTGGCAACTTCCCTAGCACTGAGTTTCTCTCTATCCCCATGATATCTTCCTCTATCATGGTATCTCTTTTATTGCTTTCCCACTCCATCCCTGTTCTAGCTCAACCATCCCATTCCCTTATCCCCTATTCCCTACCCTCCATTTCCCACCTCTCATCCCCAGTTTACCCATGGAGACCTCATCTATTTCCCCTTCCCAGGGCAGTCAAGACTCTTTGGGTCTTTACTGTTAATTAGCTTCTCTGGAGTTGTGGGTTGTTGCCGTACTACCCTTTGTTTTATATCTGGTATCCACTTATGAGTACGTACGTACCATGCTTGTCCTTCTGAGTCTGGGTTACCTCATTCAGGATGATATTTTCTAGTTTCATCCATTTGCCTGCAAATTTCATGATGTTATTGTTTTTCTCTGTTGAGTAGTACTCCATTGTGTATATGTACCAATTTGCTTAATCCATTTTTCAGTTGAGGAGCATCTCAGGTTCTAGCTATTACAAATAATGCTGCTATGAACATAGTGGAGCATGTGTCCTAGTGGTATGAATGAGCATTCCTTGGGTATATGCCCAAGAGTGGTATAGCTGGGTCTTGAGGAAGATTTATTCCCAATTTCTTTTTTTGAGAAATTGCAATACTGATTTCCAAAGTGGTTATACAAGTTTGCATTCCCACCAACAGTGGAGGAGTGTTTCCCTTGCTCCACTCCAATATAAGCTGTCTTCAGTGCTTTTGATCTTAGCCATTCTGACAGGTGTAAGATGGTATCTCAGAGTTGTTTTGATTTGCAATTCCCTGATGACTAAGGATGCTGAGCAATTCCTTAAATGCCTTTCATCCATTTGAAATTCTTCCTTTGAGAATTCTCTGTTTAGTTCTATGGTCAAATTTTATTTAGACTGTTATTTTGATGTCTAGTTTCTTGAGTTCCTTATATATTCTGGAGATCAGCCCTCTGTCAGATGTGTGGTTGGTGAAAATCTTTTCTCTTTCTATAGGCTGAAGGTTTATCTTATTTACTATGTCTTTGCCTTACAGAAGCTTCTCCATTTCAGGAGGTCCCATTGATTGATTGTTTCTCTCAGTGTCTGTGCTACTGGTGTTATATTTAGGAAGTGGTCTCCTGTGCCAATGCATTCAAGATTATTTCCTACTTTCTCTTCTATCAGGTTCAGTATAACTGGTTTTATGTTGAGGTCTTTGATACACTTGGACTTGAGTTTTGTGCATGGCTATAGATATGAATCTATTTGCAAACTTCAACATGTTGATATCCAGTTATGCCAGCACCATTTGTTGAAGATGCTTTCTTTTTTTTCTTTATTATTATGTGTTTTAAATTTTATACATCAGCCATGGGTTCCCCTGTCCTCCCCCTCCCGCAACCACCCCCACCTTTCCCACAGACCCTCCCCTCCATTTCCATGTCCTCCAGGATCAAGGAACCCCTGGGGATTCATTTAAACCTGGTGGATTTAGTACAGGAGGTCCTGTCACTTCTTTCCAGACTGAGCAAAGTGTCCCTGTGTAAGCCCAAGGTTTCAAACAGCCAGCTCATGCACTAAGGACAGATCCTGGTCCCATAGACTGGGTGCCTCCCAAACAGATCAAGCTATTCAATTGTCTCACTTATCCAGAGGGCCTGCTCCAGCTGGGGGCTCCACAGCCTTTGGTTCATAATTCATGTGCTTCCATTCGATTGGCTATTGTCCCTGTGCTTTTTGCAATCTTGGATTTAACAATTCACGCTCTTGCAGACCCTCCTCTTTCTCGATAGTTGGACACCTGGAGCTCCACCTGGGGCCTGGCCAAGGATCTCTGCATCCACTTCCATCAGTTATTGGACGAGAGTTCCAAGATGACTGTTAGGGTGTTTAGTCATCTGATCACCAGACTAGGTCAGATCAGGCTTTCTCTCGACCATTGCCAGCAGACTACAGAGGATATGTCATTGTGGATTTCTGGAGACCTCTCGAGCACTCTGCCTATTCCTGTTCTCATGTGGTCTTCATTTATCATGTTCTGTTATTCCTCATTCTCCCTTTCTGTTCTTGATCCAGCTGGGATCTCCTGCTCCCATAAGCTTTCTTTCCCTCAAATCTTGCCCTTCATTACTCCCACTGTCGTCCAGGTTGTTCATGTAGATCTCATCCATTTCTCTGTCATTGGGTGATCCTTGGGTCTTTCCTAGGGTCCCGTTTTATAGGTAGCCTCCCTGGAGTTGTGTAGTAGTCTAGTCATCTTTGTTTTACATCTAGTATCCTCCTATGAGTGAGTACATACTGTGTTTGTCCTTCTGAGTCTGGGTTACCTCACTCAGGATTTCTTCTAGATCTGTCCATTTGCCTGCAAATTTCATGATGTCATTGTTTTTCTCTGCTGAGTAGTACTCCATTGTGTATATGTACCATATTTTCTTTATCCATTCTTCAGTTGAAGGGCATCTGGGTTGTTTCCAGGTTCTGTCTATTACAAACAATGCTGATATGAACATAGCTGAGCAAATGCCCTTGTGGTATGATTGAGCATTCCTTGGGTATATGCCCAAGAGTGCTATAGCTGGGTCTTGGGGGAGATGGATTCCCAATTTTCTAAGGAAGCGCCATATTGATGTCCAAAGTGGCTGTACAAGCTTGCATTCCCACCAGCAGAGGAGGAGAGTTCCCCTTGCTCCACATCCTCTCCAGCATAAGCTGTCTTCTGTGCTTTTGATCTTAGCCATTCTGACAGGTGTAAGGTGGTGTCTCAGAGTCGTTTTGATTTGCATTTCCCAGATAATTAGGGATGTTGAGCAATTCCTTAAATGTCTTTCAGCCATTTGAACTTCCTCTGTGGAGAATTCTCTGTTTAGTTCTATAGCCCATTTCTTAATTGGACTGTTGGGCATTTTGTTGTCTAATTTCTTGAGTTCTTTATATATTCTGGATATCAGCCCTCTGTCAGATGTGGGGTTGGTGAAGAACTTTTCCCATTCTGTAGGCTGTCGCTTTGTCTTGTTGACCGTGTCCTTTGCTCTACAAAAGCTTATCAGTTTCAACAGGTCCCATTGATTGATTGTTTCTCTCAGTGTCTGTGCTACTGGTGTTATATTTAGGAAGTGATCTCCTGTGCCAATGCATTCAAGAGTACTTCCTACTTTCTCTTCTATCAGGTTTAGTATAACTGGTTTTATTTTGAGGTCTTTGATACACTTGGATTTGAGTTTTGTGCATGGCTATAGATATGAATCTATTTGCAAACTTCAACATGTTGATATCCAGTTATGCCAGAACCATTTGTTGAAGATGCTTTCTTTTTTCCATTGTACATTTTTGGCTTCTTTGTCAAAAATTATATGTTCATAGGTGTGCGGGTTAATGTCAGGGTCTTCAATTCGATTCCATTGGTCCACATGCCGGTTTTTATGCCAGTACCAAGCTGTTTCTATTACAGTAGCTCTATTGTAGAGCTTGAGGTAGGGGATTGCGATGCCTCCAGAGGTTGTTTTATTGTACAGGATTCTTTTGGCTCTCCTGGGTTTTTTGTTTTTCCATATGAAGTTGAGTATTATTCTTTCCAGATCTGTGAAGAATTGTGTTGGTAATTTGATGGGAATTGTGTTGAATCTGTAGATTGCTTTTGGTAAGATCGCCATTTTTACTATGTTAATCCTGCCTATCCATGAGCATGGGAGATCTTTCCATTTTCTGATATCTTCTTCAATTTCTTTTTTCAGGGACTTAAAGTTCTTGTCATATAAGTCCTTCACAGGCTTAGTTAGAGTAACCCCAAGGTATTTTATATCATTTGTGGCTATTGTAAAGGGTGATGTATTGCTGATTTCCTTCTCAGCCTGTTTGTCTACTGTATATAGGAGGGCTACTGATTTTTTTTTATTTGATCTTGTATCCTGCAATGTTGCTGAAGGTTTTTATTAGCTGTATCAGTTCCTTGGTTGAAGTTTTGGGGTCACTCATGTATACTATCATGTCATCTGCAAATAGGGAGAGATTGACTTCTTCCTTTCCAGTTTGTATCCCCTTAATCTCTTTATGTTGTCTTATAGCTCTGTCTAGAACTTCAAGTACTTTATTGAATAAGTAGGGGGAGAGGGGACAGTCTTGCCTTTTTCCTGATTTTAGTGGTATTGTTTTGAGTTTCTCTCCATTTAATTTGATGTTGGCTGTTGGGTTGCTGTAGATTGCCTTTATTATGTTTAGGTATGTTCCCTTTATTCCTGATCGCTCCAAGACCTTTATCATGAAGGGATGTTGGATTTTGTCAAATGCCTTTTCTGCATCTAGTGAGATGATCATGTAGTTTTTTTCTTTGAGTTTGTTTATATGATGTATTACATTGACAGACTTTTGTATGTTGAACCACCCTTGCATCCCTGGGATGAAGCCTACTTGATCATGGTGGATAATTGTTTTGATCTGTTCTTGGAGTCTGTTCACCAGAATTTTATTGAGTATTTTTGCATCAATGTTCATGAGGGAGATCGGTCTGTAGTTCTCTTTCTTTGTTGCATCTTTGTTTGTTTTAGGAATCAGGGTAATTGTAGCCTCATAGAAGGAGTTTGGTAATGTACCTTCTGCTTCCATTGTGTTGAACAATTTAAAGAGTATTGGTATTAAGTCTTCTTTGAAGATCTGGTAGAATTCTGCAGTGAAATCATCAGGTCCAGGGCTTTTTTTTTTTTTTTTTTTTTTTTTTGGTTGGGAGACTTTTAATGACTGATTCTATTTCCTTAGGGGTTATTGGACTATTTAAATGGTTTATCTGGTCTTGATTTAACTTAGGTATGTGGTACCTATATAGAAAATTATCAGTTTCTTTTAGATTTTCCAGTATTGTGGAGTAGAGGTTTTTGAAGTATGACCTGATGATTCTCTGGATTTCCTCATTGTCTGTTGTTATGTCCCCCTTTTCATTTCTGATTTTGTTAATTTGGATGCTCTTTCTCTGTCTTTTGGTTAGTTTGGATAAGGGCTTCTCTATCTTGTTGATCTTCTCAAAGAATCCACTCTTTGGTTCATTAATTTTTTGTATTGTTCTCTTTATTTCTATTTTATTGATTTCAGCTCTCAATTTGATAATATCCTGGCGTCTGTTCCTCCTGGGAGACTTTGCTTCTTCCTATTCAAGGGCTTTCAGGTATGTTGTCAAGTCACTAGCATGAGATTTCTCCAGCTTCTTTATGTGGGCATCCAGTGCTATGAATTTCCCTCTTAGCACTGCTTTCATAGTATCCCAAAAATTTGGGTATGTGGTGTATTCATTTTCATTGATCTCTACGAAGTCTTTAATTTCTTTCTTTATTTCTTCTTAACCCCTTGGTGATTCAGTTGAGCATTATTCAGTTTCCAAGAGATTGTAGGATTTCTGTAGTTTTTTTCTGTTGTTGAAATCTAACTTTAAACCATGGTGGTCTGATAGAACACAGGAGGTTATTCCAATTGTTTTGTATCTGTTGAGATTTGCTTTGTGACCAAGTATGTGGTCGATTTTAGAGAAGGTTCCATGGGGTGCTGAGAAGAAGGTATATTCTTTTTTATTTGGGTGGAATGTTCTGTAGATATTAAGTCCATTTGAGCCATAACATCAGTTAAGTCCATTATGTCTCTGTTAAGTTTCAATTTGGCCGATCTGTCCAGTGGTGAAAGTGGGTGTTGAAGTCAACCACTATTAATGTGTGGGGTTTTATATGTGATTTAAGCTTTAGTAATGTTTCTTTTACATATGTGGGTGCGCTTGTGTTTGGGGCATAAATGTTCAGAATTGAAATTTCATCTTGGTGGATCTTTCCTGTGATGTGTATGTAATGTCCTTCATCATCCCCTTTGATTGATTTTAGTTTGAAGTCTATTTTGCTGGATATTAGGATGGCTACACCAGCTTGCTTCTTAAGACCATTTGATTGGAAAGTCTTTTCCCAGCCTTTTATTCTTAGGAGGTGTCTGTCTTTGAATTTGAGGTGTGTTTCTTGTATACATCAGAAAGATGGGTCCTGTTTTTGTATCCATTCTGTTAGTCTGTGTCTTTTTATAGGCTAATTAAGTCCATTGATATTAAGGAATATTAATGACCAGTGATTTTTCGTTCCTGTTGTTATTTTTATTTTTCTGGTGGTAGTGTGTGTGTACTTCTCTTCTTTGGGGTTTACTGCTGTGGTGTTATCTATTGCCTGTGTTTTCATGGGTGTATCTGCCTGCCTTAGGTTGGAATTTTCCTTCTAGTGTTTTCTGTAGGGCTGCGTTTGTGGATAAGTATTGTTTAAATCTGGTTTTGTCTTGGAAGGTCTTGTTCACTCCATCCATGATGGTTGAAAGTTTTGCTGGGTATATTAGTCTAGGCTGGCATCCATGGTCTCTTAGTATCTGCATTATATCTGTCCAGGTCCTTCTGGCTTTCAAAGTCTCCATCGAGAAATTGGGTGTTATTCTGATGGGTTTGCCTTTGTAAGTCACTTGGCCCTTTTCCTTTGCTGGCCTTAATATTCTTTCTTTATTCTGTACGTTAAGTTGTTTATTTATTATGTGGTGAGGGGACTTTTTTGGGGGGGGTCTAGTCTGTTTGGTGTTCTATAGGCTTCTTGTATCTTCATAGGCATTTCCTTCTTTAAGTTGGGAAAGTTTTCTTCTATGATCTTGTTAAATATATTTTCTGTGCCTTTGAGTTGGTATTCTTCTCCTTCCTCTATCCCTATAATTTGTAGGTTCGGTCTTTTCATGGTGTCCCAAATTTCTTGGACATTTTTGGTCATGACTTTGTTGGTTTTAGTGTTTTCTTTGACTGATGAATCTATTTCCTCTACCATATCTTCAACACCAGAGATCCTCTCTTCCATCTCTTGCATTCTGTTGGTTATACTTGCCTCTGAAGTTCCTGTTTGTTTACTCAGATTTTCTATTTCCAACATTCCTTCTGCTAGTGTCTTCTTCATTTTTTCTATTTCCTTCTTCAGGTCTTGGATTGTCTCCCTTGCATTTTCATGATTTTCATTCAAGGATTTATTGTTTTCTTCTGCTTTAATTGTCCTTTCCTCTAGTTTTTTATGGCGTTCTTCCCATTTTTTGTTTGTGTGTTCCTCCACTTTATTTTTGATTTCTTCATGATGTTACTTATAAGGTTATTTTCTTCTTCTTCTTCTTCCATTCCGTGATGTTCAGGTCTAGCTGTTGGATAAGGGCTAGGTTCTGGTGATGCTGTATTGCTCCTTATTTTGTTGTATGTACTTCTGCCTTGACGTCTGCCCATCTCCTCTTGGGTTCGTTCTTGGTCTTATCAGTGTACTTGGTCCAGAGAGAGTTGACAGATTTAGGGAGCCTCACTCTGGTCCAGATGGAAGCTCTGGGCCAGATGAGAGTGCTGTCTGGATAGGAGTTGGGGGGCTGGACTCTGAGTCTTGGGAAGTCCCTATGGTCTCCTTATTTTGCCCAGATGGGAGCTCCTCTTGTCCAGATGGGAGTTCCTCTGGTCTCTGATCCAAATGGGAGTTCCAGGGCAGGATGGAAGCTTGGGGCTGGTCTCTGATTCTCAGGAAGTGGCTGGGGTCTTCAGCAGATGGGTGTGGGGGCAGGGTGTGGAGACTTCAGTGTCTTCCTGCAGTCTTGGAAAAGGGGAGCCTTCCCGCAGGGCCTGCCAATTGGCAGGAAACTGGGGTCAAGTGGGTGAGGTCTTCCTGGAGTGTCCTGTGTCCAGCGGTGGGACCCAAGGGCAGTTGCCTCTCTGGCTATAACACCAGACACTCACCTCTGTTCCAGATGGGAGTTCTGGGGTGGATGATTGCTAGGGTTTGGTCTCTGAGTCTCAGGAAGTGGCTGGGGTCTCAGGCAAATGGGTGTGGGGGCAGGGTGTGGAGACTGCACTGCAGTGTCTGCCTGCAGTCTTGATAAAGGGGAGCCTTCGCGCAGGGCCTGCCAATTGGCAGGAAACTGGGGCCAAGTTGGTCAGGTCCTCCCGGGGTGACCTGTTTCCAGCGGTGGGACCCAGGCGCAGTTGCCTTTCTGACTATAACCCAGGCACTGAAGATGCTTTCTTTTTTCCCATTATACAATTTTGGCTTTTTTTCTCAAAATTTACAGGTATGTGGGTTGATGCCAGGGTGTTCAATTTGATTCCATCAGTCCATATGTCTGTTTTTATGCAGTACCAAGCAGTCATTATTGCTATAGCTCTATAGTAGAACTTGATGTCAAGGATGGTGATGCCTCCAGAGGTGGCTTTGTTATACAGGATTATTTTAGATATCCTGGGTTTTTTGTTTTTCCAAATGAAGTTGAGTATTTTTCTTTCTAAGTCTGTGAAGAATTGTATTGGGATTTTGATGGGGATTGCATTGAATCTGTAGATTGCTTTTGGTAAGATTGTCATTTTTACTATGTTAATCCTTCCTATCCATGAGCATGGGAGATCTTTCCATTTTCTGATATCTTCTTCAATTTCTTTCTTCAGAGACTTAAAGTTCTTGTCATACAGGTCTTTCACTTGCTTAGTTAGAGTTACCCCAAGATATTTTATATTATTTGTGGCTATTGTAAAGGATGATGTTTGTCTGATTTCCTTCTTAGTCCATTTATCATTTGTATATAGGTGAGCTACTTTCTTTTTGAGTTAATCTTGTATCTTGCTGTAGGAGTTCCCTAGTTGAATTTTGGGGTTACTTATGTATACTATCATATCATCTTCAAATAGTGAAAGTTTGACTTCTTCCTTTCCAATTTGTATCCCTTTGATCTCCTTTTGTTGTCTTATTGCTCTAGCTAGAACTTCAAGTATTATGTTGAATAAGTATGGAGAGAGCAGACAGCCTTGTCTTGTTCCTGATTTTAGTGGAAACACTTTGAGTTTCTCTCCATTTAATTTGATGTTGGCTATTGGCTTGCTATAAATTGTCTTTATTATGTTTAGTTATGTTCCTTGTATTCCTGATCTATCTATAACCTTTATCATGAAGGGGTGTTGGATTTTGTCAAAGGCTTTTTCAGCATCCAATGAGATGATCATGTGGTTTTGTTTTCTTTCAGTTTGTTTATATTGTGTATTACATTGAAAGACTTTTGAATGTTGAACCAACCTTGCATCTCTGGAATAAAGCCTACTTGATCATGGTGGATAATATTTTTGATGTGTTCTTGGAGTTGGTTTGCCAATACTTTATTGAATATTTTTGCATCAATGTTCATGAGGGAGATTTGTCTATAATTCTCTTTCTTTGTTGCATCTTTGTGTGGTTTGGGTATTAGGGTAACTGTATCCTCATAAAAGGAATTTGGTAATGTTCCTTCTGTTTCTATTGTATGGAACAATTTGAAGAGTATTGGTATTAACTCTTCTTTGAAAATCTGGTAGAATTCTGTGTTGAAACCATCTGGTCCTGGGCTTTTTTTTTTTTTTTTTTTTTTTTTTTTTTTTAGTTGGGAGACTTTTGATGACTATTTCTATTTCTGTAGGGGTTATTGGTCTATTTAAATAGTTTATATGGTCTTGATTTAACTTTGGTATGTGGTACCTATCCAGAAAATTGTCCATTTCTTTTTGATTTTCCAATTTTGTGGAGTATATGTTTTTTGAATTTTGACCTGATGATCTTCTGGATTTCCTCATTGTCAGTTGTTACATCTCCCTTTCCATTTCTGATTTTGTTAATTTGGATGCTGTTTCTCTGCCTTTTGGTTAGTCTGGATAAGGCTTGTGTATATTGTTGATTTTCTCAAAGAACCAACTCTTTGTTTCATTGATTCTTTGTATTCTCCTTGTTTCTATTTTATTGATTTCAGCTCTCAATTTGATTATTTCCTGGTGTCTATTCTTTCTGGGAGACTTTGCTTCTTCTTGCTCTAGAGCTTTCAGGTGTGCTGTTTAGTCACTAGTGTGAGATTTCTCCAACTTCTTTATGTGGGCATTTAGTGCTATGCATTTCCCTCTTAGCACTGCTTTCAGTGTCCCATTAGTTTGGGTATGTTGTAAATTCATTTTCATTGAACTCTAGGAAAGCTTTAATTTCTTTCTTATTTCTTCTTTGACCCATTAGTGATTCAATTGAGCATTACTCAGTTTCCATGAGATTGTAGGCTTTCTGTAATTTTTGTTGTTTTTAAAATCTAACTTTAAGCCATGGTGGTCCTATAGAATACAGGAAGTTATTCTAATTTGTCTGTATCTGTTGAGATTTGCTTTGTGACCGATTATGTGGTCAATTTTAGAGAAACTTTCATGGGGTTCTGAGAAGAAGGTATATTCTTTTTTGTTAGGGTGCAATGTTCTCTAGATATTAAGTCCATTTGCCTCATAATATCAATTAGGTCCCTTATTTCTCTGCTAAGGTTTGATCTGGCAGCTCTGTCCAGTGGTGAGAGTGGGGTGTTGACGTCTTTCACTATTAATGTGTGGGGTTTTATGTGTGATTTAAGCTTTAGTAATGTTTCTTATACATATGTTGGTGCCCTTGTATTTGGGGCATAAATGTTCAGAATTGAAATATCATCTTGGTGGATCTTTCCTGTGATGTGTATGTAATGTTCTTCTTGGTCTCTTTTGATTGCTTTAGTTTGAAGTCTACTTTTTTTTAGATATTAGGCTGGCTACACCCACTTGCTGTGTAAGTCCATTTGATTGGAAAGATTTTCCCCAGCCTTTTACTCTGAGGTAGTGTCTGTCTTTAAAGTTGAGGTGTATTTATTGTATGCAGCAAAAAGATGGGTCCTGCTTTAGTATCCATTCTGTTAGCCTGTGTCTTTTTATAGGTAAATTAAGTTCATTGATATTAAGGGATATTAATGACCAGTGATTGCTAATTCCTGTTATCTTTTGGTGATAGTTTGTATGTGTGTGTGTATGTGTGTGTGTGTGTGTGTGTGTGTGTGTGTGTGTGTGTGTATTTCTCTTCTTTGGGATTTACTGCTGTGGGGTTATCTATTGTCAGTGTTTTTGTTGGTGTATCTGACATCTGTAGGCTGAAATTTTCCTTCTAATACTTCCTATAGGGCTGAATTTGTGGATAGTTACTGTTTTATTTTTTAATTTTTTTAAAAAATATATTTATTTATTAAAAATTTTTTCATTTTACAGACCAACCCCAGTTCTCCCTCCCTCCCTTTCTCCTGCCTCCTCACTTCCCTCCCACTCTACCCCCATCCACTCCTCAAAGTGGGTAAAGCCTCCCATGGTAGTCAACGAAGTCTGGCATACCAAGTTGAAGGAGAGCCTAGCCCCTCTCCATTGTATCAAGGCTGAGCAAGGTATCCCACCATAGGGAATGGGCTCCAATAAGCCAGTTCATGTACCTGGGATAAGTCCTGGTCCTGCTGCCAGGGACCCCACAAACAGATCAAGCCACACAACTGTCACCCACATTCAGCAGGTCTAGTTTGGTCCCATGCAGGTTCCTGGCTATCAGTCCAGAGTCAGTGAGCTCCAACTAGTACCAGTCAGCTGTCTCTGTGGGTTTCTCCATCATGATCTTGACACCACCACCTCCTCCTCCTCCTCCTCCTCCTCCTCCTCCTCCTCCTCCTCCTCTTCTTCTTCTTCTTCTTTGAATGCCATTTATTGAAGGAGGGAGGAGGTCTTAAATATAGGCTTACAGCACAATGGGAGAACCCCGGTGGGCAGAAGTTCGCTTCCGATTTTTTTTGGGAGCTGAGGATTGAACCCCAAGCCTTGTGCTTGCTAGGCCAGTGCTCTTCCACTGAGCTAAATTCCCAACCCCGCTTCTGATGTTTTATAATCTTGCATCTAAGCTGTTAATGCCCAATATGCTGGACACAGAAAAGGAGCTTCCCTTAAACATTCAGGAGGGTGGAATCTCACAGGGAATTAGCATAGGGATGATATCATGGTCAAGGTCAGCAAGCCATGCAACAGTTACCCAAAATGGGAGCCAGGGCCCTACAGGTCCCCTCCTATTATTAAAAAATGAGCTTCTGACTTAGGTTGTGTGGGACGTCAGCAGGTCACCTTACCTGTCATGGAGACGTCCAGGCCACACAGGCGTTCTATCTTAGGTTGGTGGGCACCCCCCAGGCATTACCCATCTCTGAATACTTATTATCATACAGGCTCAATTGTGTGAGAGCTACAGAGTTAACTGTTGCCAAAGATCTCTAAGTGGCACTGGGCTTGCAATCTGTGTGTTTGATACAGAAAAGACCAACAGATATCTTAACCCACCCATAGCTGGTAGGCTAAAGGCAACTGAGCCATTCCCTTTCTTAACGAGCCTTAATTCAAATTGGAGTCCTTGTAAGATGGTATCCTGAGAGCAAATGGGACTTGAGTTTGTAAATTTATAACTTTCAAAGACAATCAAAATGTATATAACTATTGATTTAAATTTTTCATGCCCAATAGAATAAAAAATTAACTGTGGTAGCTACTTCTGCTGCCAAGGTCTCCATTGTGCTAGCTGTAGTAACCAATTATGAAATGGCAATCCCAGAAACAGTAGTAGCGGTGGTTGTCACTGTAACAGCAACAATGGCAGCAGCAATGTCAAATTCTCTTCTGGAGTGTGTGGGTAGTGGATAGGTATTGTTTAAATCTGGTTTTGTCTTGGAATGTCTTGTTCACTCTGTCTATGGTGATTGAAAGTTTTGCTGGGTATATTTGTCTAGGCTGGCATCCATGGTCTCTTAGTGTCTGCATTACATCTGTCCAGGACTTTCTGGCTTTTAATTCAATTTCAAAAGCCTCCATTGAGATGTTGGGTGTTATTCTGATGGGTTTGCCTTTATATGTCACTTGTCCCTTTTCCTTTGCTGCTCTTAATATTCTTTCTTTATTCTGTATGTTTGGTGGTTTAATTATTATGTGGTGAGGAGATTTTTTTTGGGGGGGGGGTCTTGTCTATTTGGTGTTCTATAAGCTTCTTGTATCTTCATAGGTATTTCCTTCTTTAAGGTGGGAAAGTCTTCTTCCATGATTTTATTGAATATATTTTCTGTGCTGTAGTGGGTAGCTGTTCCAGCTTTGACTTGGAAGTACTATCCCCATTGAGTCTTTGGTAACTGTCATGCCTAAAAGGTGGAACTGAGAGAGAAGCCCCGAAGATCTGAGATCTGGATGTGCTGGCTCTCTTGGTTCCTAGATCCTGGATACTGGAGGTAGACTGAGTGGAGTTCTCCAGAGAACACTGCTGGACTGTGTTTCACCTTTCCCAGACCCTGTAACCTATCCCTTTACTTGTAAGTTACCCCACAAAATAAACCTCCCTTTTAACTACATGGAGTTGCCTTAATATTTCAACCAGTATCTGGCACTCATGTGAGGCAAATTCCAAAGGCCTGGGTGGCTTCTATCCTTAGCCTCTTCTGTGGCTGCTGTGGCACACTTTCCACACTTACCACACTTCCTTGTCTCCACCCCCCCATACATACACATTCCTGCAGTGTTGTAGATTGCAGGTCCACTGGAGGGTTTGGTGGGGGAGCCTTGCCATGAGAGTTTTCAGTGCTGGCCAGCAACTGGGGCAGTGTTGGGTGGGGGTTCCTGGGGACTGGCTGTGTCCAGGGCCTGGGCCCTACAGGCAGGACTCTCTGGGTGAAAGAGGAGTCACTCACCTCTTGGTCCAATCAGAGCTGGTGGATTCCCTGTCTCAGGAAGTTAGTGGGGTAGTAGGCAGATGGGAATTGAGGTAGGGCATGGGTCTTGTGGATTGCAGGGACCGATGGGGGGTTATGGTGGCGAGCCTGGTTGCGAGTTTTACCCGCTGGCCAGCAACTGGGGCAGCTAATTCACTTTTCAAATCAAGAATATATAGAACCAAGGAAGCCAGCCTCCAAGGAAAGGGCCTTGTAATGTGGCATCCAACATGGGAAAGCTAGCCCCTAGCCAGACACTATTTGAATTTAAATATCATAAAGTGAATTGAAATAGAAACATCTAGTTTCCAGCAAAGTGAGTCTCATTTCTCCCAAGCTGTCCTAAAACCTGATTTGTATCCAAGTTGACATGGAGTTTAGTATCATTCTACACCTGCTTCCCAAGCATCTGGGTTACAGGTGGGGCCATCAAGGCCAGTGGGAATCATGTTACTTATTGAGCACTGGGCTTTGTGTATGCCAGGCAATCACCTGCCAACTGAACTATGTCCACAGCTGCTTTTTCTTTTCCCTTTCTTAACAAAAAACCTCAATATGAAACCCACAGAGGCTTGTAATCGATATTCCTCTGGTGTCCGTAGCATAGAGTGAAGGGCACCACCAGTACCCTGAGGGTATGTTGTCTTGGTGGCTCCACTATTGCAGTTATATCTGCCATCACATTTTGCTAGAATCCTGATGGATACATTGTATCTTATCTGCTGAGACAACCTTGGGGCTATTTTCAACAACTAGGCTCATGGCTTCTCTGAGTGTACTCCCTAACCCAAGCACCACGTTGTAACCAGCCCTGCAGGCTCTTTCTGGTGTACTTCCAAGCACTTGTACTGGAGGCCAGGGATCTTTCTTCCTTCCCATTATTGTTGATGTAATTTCTCAGTCCTGTTTTTTTTTTTTTCTCTCAATGTAGTGAAAAGAGATTTTAATGAAGGAATGAGACATTCCTAGGCAGTGTTTGGAAAATCAACTCTCAGTTTCCCACATAGGAAGTACTAAGGGGTTTCCATCCAAGCAGAAAGAAATCTGTAGCTTTGGAAGGAGGAGGTGCAGAAGGCAGATACCATTTTGGGCAGGTTCCCATTTCTTTCCTCTGCACAGAAGAGACAGAAGAATTCTGAGTTTGTCCAGCCAGGACATTTCCTCCTAATCAGTTTCTGGGAGGGGAAAGGGTGTGCTGCATCCTCTGGCAGGCTGTGACGTGTGATTTCTCTTTGTTTTGATACCCACCCCAAACTGTAATAGTCCAAGGATCTTCCCCAGGTGTTTGTCCCTTCACGGGGCTCATCTGTCCTCCTTTCCATCAGCATGATGTAATTTCTCAGCAATCTTTATTTCTCGTCTAATTGAATATAGCTCTTAAGGAGGGGAAAAGCTATCCTTGGTCAGTGTTTGGAAAGTGAGCCTTCAAGCCCTACAGATAAAAAGTTCCTAATAAAGAAGAGAGCTAGATATCTGGCTTTGGAAGGAGGAGGTGATGAGGGTCTTCTCCTGTGACCCTGGAGAGGCTCCTGGAAAGGACAGCTTAGCTTCTTGTGAATTGGCAGCAGAGCTAGTTAGCAGGTGAGGACTGTCCCATATGACATCAGCAGTCCCTTCCATCAACAATTTCTTGTAAGTGGGAGAGCCCTGGTGTCCCCTGTGATGTCACCAGTGCTGTGGTGACACCAGCCACTCTTGGGGCACTCATTTATTGCTGCTAAGGTTCACCCATAGACATGTTGGCAAGACTGGGTAGGCTACTTAGGAGAGAGAAAGAAGAGTGTAGACAGAGTGGAGAGAGGAAGAAATGAGCTGGCAGTTGGTCTCAGTATAAAACAAGAAATAAATGGTCCTGGAGAAGGCTAAGAGAGTTTTGGGAAGGGGATGGGGACCTTTCTGGATATGTGGGGCTCAAGCCTTCCAGGGGCAGGGCTCAAGAGCTAGGAGCTTCTGGGAAGCAATGGCCTATCCCGCTTCTCTGGGTTCCTAAAAGCAGACCCAGAGTCAAGGATTTCTGATGGTTAGTTCAATAGAGACAGGAATTATCAAGGCTGTAGCTGCTGTGCTGGGGGCCCTCAACAGACTGGGACTGGAGGCACAGAAGGACAAATGAGGTTTCAGTACCATCACTGCAGTTCACACCTCTGGATTCCTTTAGGTTGTATGCCCCTAATAGCAGGGATAGGAAACTGCCCTGGAAAAGCCTGAGGTTCTCATACTTTATATCACAGCAACTAGCAGGGCAGGAGTCACCAAAGCACTGCTCTCTGCCTTTCTGTGTTCCCAGCTGTGGGTGGTACATACATCTCCAGTTTAGCCTGAGAGCTGTTAGAAGCAGTAGACTAGGATACAATGGTCCTCTTCCTGCCATCTCTGGGTATCATGAGCTGTCAGTGATGATGGCTCTGTGAATGTAGGGAATGAATATGTTCTGCACCTGCCTGGCTTCTCAACCAATAAGAGGGTATTCAGCAGGCTGTCTCCTGGGTTACCTTGTTCAGGGAGGCAGAGGAAACCAGTTGACTTCCAAGACAGCCACCTCCCTATAGTGAATTGGGAGAACTGACATTCACAGAGGGGGAGACACAAGTCTGGGCTTTCAGAACCTGCTAGGGTAAAGCCTCATCTGCCAGTAACTTCCTGAGCATCCTTCTGTGTGCCAGGTTTGACTGAGATGATAGAGTGTGTAGGGACTTGACTTCTGGAATTGAGTATTCCTGAAATAGTTAAGCTTGGCTAGCATGCCTTATCTGTGTAATACAATATGTGAAAGGACACAGTTCCCTTTACATCACTCATTTGTTCTGGGGTCCATCAAATACACTTCTGAAGCCACAGTCCAGATTCCTGGAGAATTTGCAATCCAGGATGAACATGGTGCTAGCGCTTCATTTCCAGGGCTGTCAGTAAATTTCAAAAGGTGAATAGGGGCTCTGGTAAAGCTCTAGGGCCAAGGAACCCTAATCTGTACTATTGTACCTTCTGCCTGCCCTTCTCATGATCCAGTGGGCAATGTACATAACACTGGCTGTGCCACCTTTCCTAAGGGCATATCACAGGTGCTCTACATCAAGGAATTTGGCTTTTGTGTAGCTCTGGGTGAAGCACCATAACAGTGACATGCAACATCCTCTCCCCATGATTGATTTCCCACTGAGAATGTCTGGCCTCACAATAGTCAGTCATCTTTCTCAAACTTGAGTGTAGAAAGGAGCCATCCTTCTTCCTGGGAGTGTTTGCTCTTGGTGTGTGAGGGCTCACCTGTGGAGCCCCAGTCCTTATTATCAGCAGTCTGACTTGTCAATAGTTGAGCAAGCACACCTTTTTTAACATCATGATGGCCGCAGTGTATTCTGCTGAAGCTTTGGGGGAAATTTTCATCATGACCTAGGGGACTTACCTGTGTTCTGACAGGATACTCACATTCCCCTACCACCTCCACACATTTAAAGAGCCCCATGGATATTCCCCAGTGTGATTGTTCACTTCAGGAGACTGATGTTTCCTCCACATCATCCTCACCTAATTTCCTAGCAACCTTTATTTTTCATCTTACTGATCAGAAATCTTAAGGTGGGGAAGAGCCATGTTTGGAAAATGAGTCTTCAAACACTTGGAAATGAAATAGTGAAGAGATTCTAATGAAACAGAGAGATCCCTGGCTTTGGAAGGATGAGGTGTTGAAGGTCTTCCCTTCTGTCTTGAGGAAGGCTCCTGGAAGGGCAGCTTGGCTTCTGATGGTTTGGAGAAGAGCTAGTGAGCAGCATGTTGAAGGTTGCTGGTGGTGATCCTAACTCTGGACATTCTCTTGGATCCTGGAGAGCCCTTGATATTCCTTGCGATGTCACCAGTGTTGTGGCTTCACCAACGGCCCTTAGGGTATTCTTCAGTGCCTTAGACATGTTGGTAAGACTAAGCAGGCTACTTTGGCAAGAGACTAGAGAACATGGAGACACGAGAGAAAGGCATAAGGAAGCTGGTCTTTGGTCTCAGCATAAAACAGCAAGAAATAAGTGGTACTGGGGAAGGCATAGTGAGTCCTGGGCAGGGGTTGGGGAGCTTCCTGGAGGAGGTAGGGCTGGAGCTGGACTTACATGAGTGGGGACCAGCATCTGAGAGCCTCTTAAAAGTGATGGACCTTTTCTGATTCTCTGGGTTCTTAAAGATCATCCCCAGAGTCAAGGATTTCTGAAGGTTGGTTTGACAAAGCTATTAATTGTTGAAGCTGCTTTTCTGGGAGCTCTTTGATTTCATCCTGAGTGTCAAAGAAGGCCAGCATAAAGCACAGAGTGACTGATGAGGTGTCCCTCTCAGGGTAGGGTGTTGCTACATTTCATCTTCAGGGGATTCCTTTAGTTTCCGTGGGAATCTGATGCCAATAACAGGGAGGGGAACATCCCTGGCCATGCACCTTGGTCTCTGATATTCAGATGCTTTGGTCGTAGACATATGTGATTAGGACTTGGTGGTACTAAGCAGTAGGGATTCCAGGACTTACCTGCATCATATCCAATATGAGCTCATCACTGCTTCTCTCTGGTCTTGTTCTTTATACTCTGAGACAATGCCACCTCTGGACACTTCTTTGGAATTCTAATTCTGTGGATGTGGGTTTGTGTAGCTATGTGCTCCCCAGATCCTAGGAGTCCACGATCTATGGTAGGGCATGAGGATCTGATTATCTCAGTTTCCAGGTGATATCAACACTGAGGCCAGGGAACTCCACTTAGAGCAGCACTGCTTTTGACCCCTTTCTCACCTTGGTGGCATATTAGAATACCTTGAAGACTTTGTAAAGCCATCCTGAAGTTGAGACTTCTCCCTGGAAGTACTGAATATGGGCTCTGGGCATCCATGTAGCAATAGGAACTCAGGAACAAAAATCTCTGTTGTGAAGACAGGAGAAATGTCATCACAGTTTTGTTTTGTTTTGTTTTGTTTTGTTTTGTTTTGAGGGGAGTATAGGGGTTAGCATTCCTGTACCATAGAATCCTGAGAACTTCTCAGAGAGCAAGTGTATTTCTCTAGGCCCACTAAGGGAGCTTCCTTTATTTATACCACTGCCTCTCCTGGCCTGTGGTCAGGAGAGCAAGCTTAATAAATACCAGGATGTCCCTATGCATAGGTGCTAGGATGTGGCACCCGCTGGCCTGGGGTAGTGATGACAAAGTCTAAATTCATGTGATCCTTGATGTCTGTGTTCATGGGGTTCTTTGCTTCTGGGACCATGCCCTGCCACAGGCTGAACTTTGAGCTTGGGATGAAGTTGGACGATAAAGAGGTGATATTATTGGATCTGCAGGAATTTCACAAGGAGATTATTGAGGCTTTGGACAAGTGAAAGGATCTGACTGATGAAACTGTCTTCAACATATAAGTGACTGACTTGGATGGGACTCCAGCACTTGGGAGGAACTGCTCCTGTCCTTCTTTGTCCTTGACCCAAAGTGAGGGCTCTGGTTCCAGTCTGTTTGCCTGCCTTGTGGCCCTTGGACTTGTGCCTCTTGGACTCAGTTTGCTAAGTGTGAAGAGACTGTGAACCTCTCCCACTATTGTTCCACCAGCCTCAGGAGCCTCTAGATCGAAAAACAGCTGGCACCACGAGGCAGATATCAGGCTGCTCTGGATCTATGGGGCTCTGGCAAGGTTTTACAGAGCTGGTATCCATGGGGACTCATAGATGTATTTTATTCCCTTTGGGTCTTCTGTCTTCCCTCAGAGGATATTTACCCTTTACCTGCTGATGTTTCCCAATCCTATGGACAGATCAGCACAGCTGTAGGCCACTTCATGTTCTTGGAGTCACAAGGATCCCTTTTGGTTTCAGGGATTTCAGAAGTACTTGGTTTTCCTGGAATTTGACTATTCTCTGAATTTGGCCTGCCTCTAGGTGATGCTGTGATGCTCTAGATTGGCTACTGTAGGCTCCAGTCTGGGGCTTTCTGGGGACCATGGACCTTGCAGGGATGATGGCACCTGAGATGGAGAAGGGCTGGGGTTCACCCCTTTTTTGGTGGTTGTTCCATATTTTACACAGCTTGCTCCAGGGTGAGATGATTCAGCTGGAGGAAATAGTGAACAAGTTGAAACAGGAGAACAGAAAGCTTCAGGAGAAGGAGATTCTTCAACTGCAAGAGTTCTGTGAAGAGGCTCTGTGAGGAGGCCCTGAGAAGATCAGTGACCTCTGGGCCAGGCATCAGCAGGTACACTGAGCCAGCAGGGGCAGGCTGCCCAAATGTCTAATCATAGACATGTACACATGCATGCACCCATATGACCATGCACCCACTTATCCAGTAGCTGACCAACATACCATCCAATTGTTCATTTGTGTGACCATTCACAAGTATTTCTGAGAATTTAGCCTCTTGTGAGAAACTGAATGATTGACAAGTAACCCCTCCCCCTCCACTAGAAGTGCAGTCCATTGAGGGAGACAGGTCAGTCACATTATCACACATGTACATGTCATTGCAGTAGGAGGGGCCCTATGTAGGGATCCACTTAGGGGGTATTGCAGAACTTGAGTAAGTTCAGGGGCCTCTGGCATGTAGATGTAACCATCTTGTTAAATAAGAAACACAGAACCAATTGCAGAGTTAAAAACCACGAGGTCAGAGCAAGAGCGGAAAACCTTACCCTTCACTGCTTCTGCTGTCCTTCCTCTCCGCAAGAGACCTACTTCTGTGTGTCCTGTCTATTAATAGACTTTCTGTTCTGTTTTCTCATTGGTTGTACACCCAGCCACATGACCTCCTCATCACTGCCTGTCTGTACAGACCTCCAGGTCTTCTATGGTTGGTATTGAGATTAAAAGCGTGTGTCTGCCATGCTGGCTGTGTCCTTGAACACACAGAGATCTACCTAGCTATGCCTCCCAAGTGCTGGGATTAAAGGTGTGCACCACTACCACCCAGCTTCTGCTCTGGCTTGCTCTGACCTCAAGGCAACTTTATTAACATACAAATAAAATCACATTTCAATACAAATAAAATATCACTATATTTCCCCTTTTCTATTTTAATAAAAAGAAAAAAAGGAAAAAAAGGAAAAAGTTATAACTAATATAAGAAAACTATATACAAAAGTACAATAACTATATATACCATATAAACAAACAATAAATACCTAAACAATGTCTAGTCCATTTGCATTTGACAAATTCAGAGAAAATAATTCCATTATCTATCCTATTTTGGTAAGTCCAAAATGTACCTGACTCACTTTCTATCCTAACTTATATTGCTAATGGAACTGTCTTATAATGGTGCCCAACATGGGGCAAGAGTTTCCACCTAAAACCTGAGAAAAAAGATTCTAAAACGGAGCTAAAAACAGCTTCCTAGTTGTCTCTCTCAAGTTAGTGGCAGCCTGCCTGTTTGAGCTACTATGGTGGGTTCCTGGCGTGTGCGTCTGACCTGAAGTATGGTGGGAATGAGGAGTCTACAAGCGGCACTTTACTCTGCTGCATGGTGGATTTAGTCTTTGCTAGTTAAAAAAAAAAAGTTTCTGGGCTATGTGCTGCTTTGATAGAACTGCTTCTGATAGTTGACAGTACACATGGCTCCAGACCCAGAGCTGGCGGTAAACTGTACCACCTCCATGTTGGGAAGCTGAGGTGGGTGGAGCCAGCAGCCATACCAGCGTTTCAGTCTTACAAAGATGGATATTACACAGAGAATCTGGTTTGTCTTGTCTTTGGGATTTTTAACTATAGAAAAAGATTTGATCGTAAAAGCTGTTGAGTTAAACAAATATGTAAATTTTAAAGGTAACTTGACTTCAAAATTTGGATATAAGGATATGTTGCTTTGGAAAAGAGTGTCTACTTTTGTTTCCACAGAAAGCCAGAGGCTATGGATTTGTTCCAGATTAAGATATATCAGGTTTGATCAGCCAAGACCACCTGAAAGGTCTCCAATGACACCGTGGCCCAGATGATCCGACACCCAGAATGGTTTCAAGGCAACTGGCTCAGAATTTTCCCCCATGGACTACTCCATAATCCTAAAATTTTCTTTGTGTCCCCATAAGATACAGCACCCCCCTCCAGCAGGAAGTAGTAAGAAAAACTACGCCCAAATTCCCAGCTGGCTTTGGAGATGGAATTGGCTCACTCCTTCTCTAAACCCAAGCACATTGTTAAAAGAAAACGTTAAGAGATTCTTGTGTCCCAAATCAGAAGAGCCCTCTGGTGTGGGACAGAGAAAAACCAATATTTTATTTAAAACAGGTTGATTATAATTGTGATCTCTTAAAGAAGAAAAGGGGATATGATATAGATATAATAGGAAAAAAGGGTATATTAAGAAACTTACTTCTAAAGAGCAACAACTTGTTTAAAAAAGGGTAGATTAAGAAACTTACTTCTAAAGAAGTTTACATTGGTATAGATTTTAGTCTATTGATACAAACTTAGAGTTAATTTTATTATACTATGTGTATATTTCTACTCTTGTTTAAGGTATTATGTTTATATAGCTCATTTAAAATTGTAATGGATAATTAAAAATAGATTAATAATTAATCATCTATGATAATAATACTTGTAGCCATGTTAGTTAAGTCTTCTAGGTATACATAGAGATATTTCAGATAGATAGGTAATCTTCAAATACTTCAAAGACCTACAGAATATGGCATTTAAAATATTTTTAAAATTTAGACTTTCTGGACAATGAGACATGTCTGCTCCTGACAATACCGATTTACTTCAGAGAGGAGGATGGGCATTGAAGACACTTTATATCTTATCTTCTCCTTGGCAAAAATAGCCATTTGGGCAAGAAAGTGTTCTTGCCTGGACTGCTTGATCAACTGGACATGCAGGACCCATAGAAAGGAGACCACTAAGCTTTGTTTGACAAAATGGTCCTTCAGATACCTGCTTCGCAGAGGAAACTGCCAGATATTCTACAGGACACTGAGAGAAGTGACCGAGAGACTCTAGCCCCGTGGGCTGAAGACAAATGCCCCAACTTTACAAGGGAACATTAGGTGACTATCCAGGCTGCCAGCTGTCTCTGTCTACCCTGCAAGACTCCCAAAAGTTACCTGCATCCTTCTCCTGTTTCTCAGGTAATAATATATCCTTCTGAGGTCTTTGATATGGTTGAAGACTAGATAGTTATAATTTTCTCAGTTGTGATAAAGGATAAGTTAGAGATAAAACCTTAAACTCACAAATATAAGATAGATAGGATATCTTCTTTAATATTGTAACTGTAATTCTTGCTTGATAATTGTTTTGTTATCTGTAATTTTACTATGTAAAAGTTAACCTTCCTTTTTTAACAAAAAAGAAAGGGGGAAGTGCTGTGGATATCACTCTGTATAAATAAAATGCTGATTGGCCAGTAGCCAGGCAGGAAGTATAGACAGGACAAGCAGAGAAGAGAATTCTGGGAGGAGGAAGGCAAAGAGAGATACTGGCAGCCACTGCCATGAGAAGCAACATGTAAAGACACTGGTAAGCCACAAGCCATGTGGCAAAGTATAGACTAACAGAAATGGGTTAATTTAAGATAGAAGAAGTAGATAACAGGAAGCCTGCATGGCCATACAGTTTGAAAGCAATATAAGTTTCTGTGTGCTTTCTTGGTTGGTTCTGAGCATCTATGGGCTTGGCGGGTGAGATTTGTCCTGACTGTGGGCCAGGCAGGAAAACTCTAACTACACTGGCTCATTTACTTTGTTGGGGTCATGAGGATCCCCAGTGGGAAGCATATTTTCAAGAAGTGCTCAGTGCAAATGCCGATTGAGTGTCTCTCATTGTCATCTTTTTGGGTGGCATGTGACCCTTCTTCCTTGTTTTGTTCTTCTCACTTTGCCTAGGTATTAGTTCACACTGATATGAGCCTGAGCAGTAGCAGCTTGCTGGCCCTGTTTTCTGTGAGTGGCTTACAGCCTGGAGCTGAATGGATGAGCATAGATGTGGGAAGGACTTTTGACAGACAGGCAGCTTAGGGGTGGGATTTGGGGCTTCAAGAGAAAATATAAGTCTCAACATAGTCCAATCAAATAGAGCCCACTGCCCTAGACACGAGTAGCAGAGTTGTGGGTCTCTTTCAAACAGCAGGTGTGCTTAGTCTAAATATGACCGTTGACCAGTATGAAGTCCTCCTCATTACTTTCTGCTCGCTTATGATTTCTGTGGTGTGTCTGTGTGATGTGTGCATGTCTGTGCAGATGTGTACTTTGGTGTATTAGAAGGCCAGATAATGTCACCTGTGTCTTCCTCTGTTGCTCTCTTCCTTTATTCCCTTGAGCCCAGGTCTCAGTGTTACTGAACCTAAAACTTCCTGTTTTGGCTAAGCTGGCTGCCCATAATTTTTTGGATTTTTGGTCCTCTACCAAGTGGAGTCACCCATCTTATTCTGTTGCATCTAATTGCTACAAGGTTCAATTGCTCAAAAAGAGAAAGGGCTTGGTGGCTTTCTCTTAATGTTTATACATATAATTTTGGAATCAATATATTTTTAATAAATAGTAAAAATGAAACAACAGAGCTATTTAAAAAAATAAAAAGTAGACTTCTTTCCTCTTGCTCTGCAAGTAACACCACAGGAAATATCTGGTTTGTCTCAATGGCCTCACAAAACAATCCTATGATGCATCTTGTTGCCCACTGTATCATGTACATGGATGTGTCTTAACAGATTCTCTCCCATAGCTGTGCAGAGTGCTATGTTCCTGAAAAGCAGTAAGGTGACATCACTAGCCTTCTCCTGACTGACATGGAGACTGTTTTCATTGTACTTGTTGAAATGTAATCTGTTGAAATGTTCTTGCGTAATAACTATGAGTCACTCATCTCCTCTGCAGCTATCAAGGTCTTCCGTGGAGCAGGTTTAGTGAAGAGACTATGATGGGTCTATTTGGAGCTAGCTGGAAGACTTGTGAGCCCTTCTCCTTGGGGACTTGGTCTTGTGTGGTCTAGCTTACCTGTGCAGACCTTGTAATTTCCTTGTAGGATCAGGGAGTCCTGGGAAAGGGAAATACAGGCCAGAGCAGCAGAGCCTGGATGAGGCTAAGAGCCTTGTAGACAGCAGGGAGGACCCACTACCACTACCTGCAGCAGAAAAGGTGTTACAAGCTAGTCTTCTCCCTTGCTTTTCTGGGTTCAGGGTGTGTGTGTGTATGCATGCATGCATGCATACAAGCACACACATGGCGGAAGGCATGTGTGCATGAATTTGTGTTTGTGGTATGTTTTTGTGAATCCATATTGGTCTGTGTAAGCCTCTTTATGTGCTTGTGTTGGTGTGTCTATGCATGTGTTTGAATATTTGTGCATGTGTGTGCACAAATATATACAGGCCTTCGTGTGCATGGTATTGTCCCTCAGTGTGTGTGTGTGTGTGTGTGTGTGTGTGTGTGTGTGTGTGTGTGTGTTCTCAGGTATGGGTGAGCATGTTTGTGCCCATGTTGCCTGTAGGTGTAGGGATATGTGCTTTTGTGGGTATTTGTGTGTATTTATAATCTATGTGTGAGTGTGTGTTTTGGCATTGAAAGTGGCATCAGTCTGTGTGTTTCTGCATACATCTATGTTCACTTGCTCATGGAACATCTTTAACAATGATGGAGACCAATTTTCATAAGAAAGTACTGTCTGTCCTGTTCTGGATATTAAGACTTTGAATCCATCAAATAATCACACACAACCACCCAAATTTCTGCATGTAGCTCCCTAAAACAAAAGGTCACAAAAACTGCTGTAAACACAAATGTTTTCTGGTGTTTGTAAAGGCAAAGATATTTACCTGGAAATATATCCTCTGGATAAAACCACACATGAAGGTGTGGAGGAGGACACTGCGGCAGATGAAGGTGTCTGAGAAGTAGGAAAGGTTGGCTGAGGGTTTGTGGCCCTTCTCTGCTCTGGAAGAATGGCAGTTGCACACTTGATGATCAGGTGGTTCCACGTGTTTTCTCTGCACCATGTTTGGTTCTTATCCTCACTTCCGGCACCATTTTCTTTCTACCTTTGCCCAACTTTGGCTCAGTTAACTTGGCCTGGGAGCTGGACCTGGCTCTTATTCTTTGAGAAATTCTGAGTTGCAGTGTGCTTGCAGCTGCGTCTCAGTCTGGCAGGAGTCCCATAGCCATGATTAGTGGGAGAACAGCAGCGTCTCAGTGCAGCCCACTTAGCTTGTGTTATTCTAAAGCACTAAACCTGTGCCGTGTTTGCAGCACTCAGTAACCATTTTTACCCAAAGTTATTTATTCTAAGTTAAAGTCAGCCTTGTGGAGGGTTGGGAGAAATGAGAACCCTCAGACACTGCTGGTGGTGTAATGTTGTATTGCTCTGAAAAGGCAGTACAAGTCTTTGAAAGTCAAACTGCACTTACCAGGTGACACTGTTATTCCAGGATGGGAAAGAGATGTCCACAAAGAAATTAGGGGACATTATAGCAGCACCAAAATAGATACTATCCAGATATCTATCAGCCTATGGGTGAAAACGTACAATCTGGTTGAGTCCTTCCATGAAGTAATACATGCAATAAGTTGGGTTAGCCTTGTGTTACTCAAACAAATCCCTGACACAATCACCTTACAGGGAGCAATGGTTTGTTTTAGCTCCTGGTTGTAGAGATTTTCTAGTTTCCTGGGCTCATTGCTTTGGACCCAAAGTAAGGTTGACTATGATAATAGGAACAACTTTTGAAGAAAGCTTCTTGACTTTGAGCAACTAGGAAACAGTGAGTGAGAGCAAGGAGATAGTGGACCACTATTCAGTGGTCCTGTGCTGGGGAACAAGCCTACACTGTATAGGTTTTGGGATTATGCAAACTTGGCTAACAGGCCAAGGACTCCAGAGATCCACCTGTCTGTGGATGATTGATTGATAAATAAAACACTGATTGGCCAGTAGCCAGGCAGGAAGTATAGGTGGGACTAGCAGAGAGGAGAACTGGGAGAACAGGAAGGCGGAGAGGAGGAGACACCAGGGAACAGCATGTAAAGGCAGCAGGTAAAGCCATGGAACACGTGGCGACATATAGATTAACTGAAATGAGTTAATTTAAGATAGAAGAACTAGATAGCAAGAAGCCTGCCATGGCCATACAGTTTGTAAGCAATATAAGTCTCTGTGTGTTTAATCAGTTGGGTCTGAGTGGCTGCGGGACTGGTGGGCGAGAGAGATTTGTTCTGACCATGGGCCAGGCAGGACTGGAGAATACTTCAGCTACAATATTGTGCTGGTTCAGTCAACAAGAATATCTCTCCAAGAATCAATGTTTGATCCTTAGTGTTTGGGGAGATTGTGTACCCCTCCCTCCAGTCTGAGCTCAAGGCATGCTCTGAATACCTGTCCATTAGGTGTCCCCACAAATCTCCTTAGGGCATGCCCCAACCTAGCAGGATGAGGGTTAATTGTGGAAGACAGTACATCCTCCTGACACTTGGTTTTCCTTCTAGTAATTACCTTTAGAGACAATTTCCTACTCTTGGGCAGATTTGGATATAGCACACTCCTGATTTCAGGCTCTTTGCAGTTTGCATTGGTTTCCTGTAAAAAGGTTTCTCTGGTTATAAGCAGATTTAGGGGTTAAGGGGTTGATCCCATGTAGGGTTCTGTGCTATAGGAATAATCACAACCTTCACTGCAGTGTTGTGTAGGCTCCTCTAGAGGGCAGTATTGTGTAGGCTCCTCTAGAGGGCCTCCATATAGTTTCCCAGGCTGCTCACATTCACCTGGTATCAAATCAAGCCATGCATATCTCTCCTGTACTGTCACTCATACATTGCTATGTTGCTATTTTTCCAAAATAATGTATCTGGACAATGCGCTCTTTTTTTTTCTAGTTCATCACAATGTGTTTATCTAAGTTCAAGTTCTAGCAGTTTTAAATGATGAGAAAAAATTCAGGCACAGATACTGTCTGTGGAGACACAGGGAATGACCTGAGCTGAGATGTCATAGTAGATTAGCTGGATGAGGCTGCAGAACTGATGTTCTCCACCAGGCCTGTGTTCCAGCTGCCTTATTATAAGTTCGAAAAGGTCTAGCATGAGCTAGACCAGGCCACAGCCCAGGATGAGAGGCTCCTGCAGACAGGGCTGCTGCAGCAGGAGCACTGAGTGTGCCAGGCAAGTGAGTCACTGTTGAACCCTTTCCTCAGCAAACATGAATTCATGGAGTGGGTTTTCTTCCTTGACATTGGTGTCCTTTGGGAGAAAAGGCCCCAATTTTGTCTAGTCAGTGGCCCAGTAAGGCCCCATCTGGGTCTGACTGCCTTTCCTTTTCTAATAACACCCCTTCAGAGAACTGAGGAGGCTGAAGGAAGCCACAGCCACCTTGAATACATGACATTCTCCCATCTGGGATCAAGGCCTCCTCAAAAAGGACACCACCTTATAGCTGAGAACTCAACAGTGAGACAAATATCAACTATTCCCAGAGCATAGGATTCTTTCTCCAGTTCAGTGCTGAAGCTGTCTCCATGTCACACACAAATGGTGCTGAAGATAATGTTCTGCAGAGATGGCAAGAGTCCCCCTCTCCTCCTGCTGGTCATTTGTTCCTCTGTAAGGAAAATGTCTGGAAATGTTGTAGTTTCACAGTCTAGACTGAGGTGGCCAGTCCTTATGTCAGAGTCACCTTTCATGTCTTTGGACATCAAGAAGATGAACTTTCAGACACTGATCTCCTTAAGAGTGGCAAGGTTTGAGCAGAGGAAATGCCATGGCCAAGGGAGATCTGGGAGGTACATTTCCACACACAGATTGGGATTTCACTCTTGCAGAAGTTGCACCAGGGAGGGCTTCCGAGAAGGGCTGAAGCCTATCTAGAACTGCTGGGCATCCAGGAGGAGGCTGATGGTGTAAATTACTGCTTGTCATGATGGGTCATTAAGGATACTTTAGTAGACAAGTGTCAAGTGAATTCAAAAGACTGAACAAAAGCTGTTTATGTGGCTTTGGTGAGGGCTTATCCTACGAAGCCCCAAAGAGCTGGGCTTACACTCAACCTTGAAAAGTCTATTACAATCCATGAGTGCCTTCCTACCCAGTATCCAAGGCCAGCATGTACATCAGTGACACTAAATCTGCAGCAAGAGAATACTGCTCAGCTTAATTTTTTTTGTCTGGTTTCTGCTTGGATTTTGGTTGCTTTGGATTTTTGGTTCATTTTGGTTTGAGGTTTTGTTATTTATTTTTTTTAAAGACTTATTTATTTATTATATATACAATGTAGTATCTGCATGTTTCCTTGCAGACCAGAAGAGGGCACCAGATCTCATTACAGATGGTTGTGAGCCACCATGTGGCTTCTGGGAATTGAACTCAGGACCTCTGAAAGAACAACCAGTATTCTTAACTGCTGAGCCATCTGTCCAGCTCCTTGTTATTTCTTTTGTTCTTGTCATTGATTTGATATTTTGCTAAGGCTGTACACTGTATATAATGACTACCATTTTAAGCTCATGTTGATTAAAATGAATATTTTTATGAATAAAAGGGAAATTTCTTACTCTTCTCTCTTAAGACCTTTCTTTACTCAGGCGTGAAGTCCCAGTCCTTAACCTCAAACCTCCCAGAACATTTTCACTGTGGTAGAAGGTCCTTGAATTTTGGTTGGATTTATTTGTCATCCTATGATGAACTTGTGGCTTCTCAATGAGTCAAAAGTGGTTGCACCTTCGGCTCACTTGCTTCAGTCAGCATGTCATCACTACAGGTTTATTTGTCTGCAACTTGACCTCCGGGACTGCTGGAGAGAGGATTTTCTTCCTGGGTACACTTAGAAACCTTTGGTCTGTTTATGTGCATCTGGAGCTGGTCAATTTTATCACCAAGTTCACTGTTGTCCTTCACTATGTTCTGAGATGCTAGAAGCTGGTTCATTTTATCAAGGAGCTCATTCCTATCCTTTGTCAATTATCCAGAGATGCTAAGAGCAACCAACCAACATCATCATTTTCCTCATTTCCCCACAAACTGTCAGAAGTTTTATATACTGAGTCCATTGCTGCCGCCAACTGGTGAAGCAGAATAATCAAATGCATTTATTTCCTTAAATTTGTAAAGTAGTTTGTATTTTGTGGATTTTAGTACACTTTTAGCTCCCAGGAGAGGACTCAGGAACCAGAGAGGCTGCTTCACTTCTGTAGGTGTTGGCAAATTGGAAAGCTCATGCAAGATACATAAACAATTCATTTTTATACTTCAGATACTCTAGAACCACTTCTTGTACCAAACACTATATTAGTCAAGCTTCTCTAGAATAATGGAACTTATCCAGTGAATGTCTCCTCATCTCTCTCTGTCTCTCCCTCTGTATATATATACAGAGATAATTTATATATATTCCAAAGACTACTGCTCAGGTTAGCACAGGGACCAATAGAACCTCAGTCTGGTTCATAATCAATCCCAGTCCAAGGAGCTCTGACAGCTCAGCTAATCTACTTTTCCTGGTCTGGAGATTGTGGCCCCCACATTCACCATGGCATGGCTTGTGGTCTTCCTTATAGCTCCCTACAGCAGAACAAAAGGATAATCCTGAAAAGAACCTGTAACCTACCTCCTGCTGGTACTCCTGGTGGCTAAGCCTTCCCAGAGTCCCTCATTAGCTAGGACCACCCAGCTTTAGGACATTAGTAGTTAACCTGGGTAAGCAGAGATCAAATAACTCAGACAGCCCAGGCTGTCCCAGCTCTGCTGTTCCACACTAAGGTAAGACAGGACCCTAATCTGGGAAATTTGTACTTGAGTAAAATCTTACATTCTCTCAAAGCACTTCCTTTTCCTCTTCCAAGGCCTAGGGTTCTTTCTATGTGTGCACATTCCACTGTGCACACACTCAATGTCCAGTGCAGCCAACCCTTTACTTCATAGCTGGGAGGTCTTGCAACTAAACACAGGTCACATTCCAACAGTACCTGTTGTTAAACAAAAGAGGACATGGGTTAGAGCACAAGGAAGGGTCTATAGGAAGGGTTGGAGGCAGAAAAGAGATGGTGGAAATAATGTAAATATAATCTCAAATAATTCTGTTAAAAAGTTTAAACAGGCTTTATGGCCATGTACTCCAGAGACTAGGGATTTGTATTAGAGCACACAAAGTATTACTTATGCTATTTCTTTCAAGGTATACATCTCAAATCTGGAAAAAACAGTTCATATTAGACAGGGCCACACCATTTTATCCAGTTCTTCTATTTTGGTTGAACTAGTATAACTACAGTAATTTGGTTTCATGAGAATTCAGCTCTTTATTCAGATTTGATTGCTTGGTCAGTGAAACTGAGAAATGGCCACTGAGGATACTTATGAAACATCTAAAATTGATTTCTTCACTTTTCATTGCTAATGCCAACTACTGTCAAAGCTGGAAAGCTTTCACCGTCCTTCTTGCCCACCCCTTTCTCTGCTCTGATAGTTGGTCACCTGCTTTATAGTTGGTCAGTGAAGTCAATTTTTACATAGGTCCCATTTTATTTGTAAATTCACAATAAAATCTAGAGAAGTTGGAAGATACTCATTCACTGGTATATTTTTCCTTCCCACATACCGATCAAGACCCAGCCTGGAAGGAGTTGCAGGACTGTCTTTCCAGCACTGGACAACAGAGGCAGGATTAGGTTTTAAAACAATTCTCCATTTTATAGCATGAGGCAAGCCTGAGCTACAAGAGACACTGATCTAAACCAGTGGTTCTCAACATTCCTAATGCTGTGACCTTTTAATACAGTTCCTCATGATACCATGGCCCCCTCTAACTATACAATTATTTTTACTGCCACTTTACAACTATACTTTTGCCACTGTTATGAATTATAATGTAAAATCTGTGCTTTCTGATGGTCTTAGGCCAGTCCTTTTATAGGGTCATTTGATCCCCCAAGGTTGAGAACCTGTTCTAAACTGATACAATTAAATATATAAATATAAATATATGAAAAAATAGAATGAAATTCTTAAACTGATAAACATTGAGAAAAATAGCAATGTTGCATTTAAAGAAAATGAATTTTAAAAATGAAACCAATAATTGAAGTTTTAAAATGATAAAAATAATTGGAAGAACATGTAGCTATACTGACTTTGAAAGGGAGTAGGCAGCTTCATGGTAGAGTGAATATCATTAAGAGACTGTATGACTTTGTCCCATGTAAAGTGTTAGCCACTGAGTGCTGTAAGATAATAAATGGAGTTACAGCCAATGGCCTGTGTCTCAGACATCTAAGCTGACTTAACTGTGTCAACCAGGACTGACATATCTTCTGAGGAGAGTTCACTAATTGGAAACTGAAGACTTAGTAGTTCAATATGTCCTCCCCAAACTGTACAGCCACCAATTCTGTCTGTCTTCTTTCATATGGAAGGGATTAATACATGCAGGAAAATTACAGAGAAAGTCACTCACCATGCCATCAGTCCTTCTTTATAATGGAGACCCTGCAGCTCACTACCTTCAACTTCAGACATGATCTAGCTATTGTCAAGTGTGATTTCGCTGCAGTGTACACAGTACACTACTCCTCCTCTTCTGGTCTGAAGGGAGGAGAATGAATGCTCCACACACAAATCCTTTCCCTGTTCTGCAATGGACAGCCCACTATGTGATTTTAGAACTCTGTGGTGCTGCAGAAGGGCAAACCAAGATTTAGGGTGGTTAGTCCGGAGGATAACAAGGGCAATGCCCTGTGGTACTACAGGTTCAAGTCCACCTCAACGAAAATAGAAGACCATGATTCAAAACTGTTTTTCAAAAAGACTGGAAACACCCCTGTTCTAGAATTTGTTGTATCCAGAGTCTCCCAAAGAGAGAGACCAAAAAACCAAATCTGATGCAAAAGCAAAGAGTCTTTGTATTGTTATGAGTTAACTCAGGTCTCTCCATCCATCTGATGCAGCAACAGAGCAGGAGAGACCCCAAGTAGCAATGGGGCAGAGTTTTTAAAGCAAGGAGTTTTGGGGTCTACAGACTACTTAGGAACAGACTCAGGATTGGTTTATGTGAGTGGCAATCATGTTAGTAACTTTTAAATGGCTAGAGTTAGTTGGGGATTACAGTTACCCATTTTGGGGCAGGTTTGGAGATGTCCCAGGCTTTGTCCTTGAGCTGCCATGGAGGCTGGCTGGCCTAGCACGTACTGACTGTGGGGGCTGGCTCAGTGGCCCAGGCTCTGTCTTTGACAGAGGTGTCCCAGACAGTAAACAGCTGGCTGGACTTTGAGCGGTCAGAGTACATGCAGAAAGGGAGCTACTGCGAGGACTATGTCTTTTGTTCACGGCCCTCCCAGAAACTGCTTGCTCAAGTCTCAGGAAACTACAATTGAGACCTGATCTCTGAGAAGACTGACAGCCTGTTATGGCGTCTGTCTTGTGCTTTCAGAATTCATATACCTCTATGGCACACCAGGACTTAATGTTGGCTGTGACCTTGTAATGGTCTCTTGAGCTGCATTTAGAGGCCAGTTTTTTTAATGGAGAGATGGGCCTTTCTGCTGGTATAAAACACGTTGCCTACTTTGTTTTGGGAATGTAGCTGGTTAATCCTGGGGGACAAACATTTATATCTTATCATAGTAATCTCTAACAGGCATGGTTAGCATGCTACTTATCTTTGTGGTATTTGGGATGCAGCCCTCCCTTACCTTAATTTACTTTGTGAATTGATGTCTCCTAAGAACTGCTAAGCACTTATACCATCAATTCTATTACCATCTATTCTAATCTGCTCTCCTATATCAACTCTACAAAGGAGATACTGTTTACAAGCTCCACAGAATTAACTCCAGTTGGACCCTAAACCTTAATGTTCAAAGTTCAAAGTGCAATACTTCTGAAAGATACTAGAGGGACCAGGCCTGTCTGAGTTTGGCAAATCTGTGTTCCCTAGCAGGAACACAAGGACTAAGGGTGCTGGCACTTTACATTGATGTCAACAACAAGGATATTCAAAGCTCAGTCTCGCTCCCAATGCACTGCACAGATGCAGGCGGTGGAGTGAAGTTACACAGAGGCTGCCAGCTGGCCCCAACAATTGAAAAGACCACGCAGGACCACACAGAACCACACTGGAGCATGCAGGATGAGCAGGACCAGGAAGGAACTTGCCAAACTTTGCATCTGGTCACTTGCTCCCACCCAGCCAGGGGAGGATCCACCACACTGGCTCCCATGACTCAAATGACCACTCCTCCTATCTGGGGAAGTCAGCCCCTTGCTCACCACGTGGTGGTTTTCCGGCTCGCCCCTGCTCTCTGCTCAGCTCCCTGCAGCAGCACTCACAGCAGAGCACACAAAACCACTAGCACCAGATTCTCTTCAAAGCCAGGACTGAAGCTGACAGCCGGAAGGGCCCTGTTCAACTTCTGACTGGCAGGTTGCCTGAGGGTCTGATTGGCTAGCGAGGCCTAACTGACAAGAGCTCCTCCCATTGGTTTACACTGTGCTTAAAGACACCACACAAGGGTTCCTGGCCCTGCCTTCCACCCCAGACCCAGACCTTTTCTGACCCCGCAGAGATTTGTATTTCAATAGCACTTGCCCCCTGGCTCTAACAACAGACTCAGCTATCTTTCTGCTTTCCATAGGCACTTCCCCTTCTTCCTCCTGGAAACAATGTGGCTAGTTAGCTTGCACAGCACACTATGCTATGTAGGGTGAAGTGATTCCCTGTCACACAGCTGGAAGAGAGATTTAAGGACACAAAATGAGATGTTTGTTCTGTGGCTTCACACTGAGGTCGGGTGAACTGAAGGTACTTTTTACCTGGTTGTCACAGGAACTACAGATAACCAGGAAAGAAAAGCGTGAACCAGATCACAAACAAGACAATAGGTCTTTTTCCCCACCAGAAGGATGGATGATGGCTCCATTGCTTTAGGAGTTTTATTCCTGAACTTCAGAGCAAACTATTGGCAAATGAATATTAATAAAAAGATTAGGCTTCAGAGAAAGTTGAATAGTTAGAGAATAATGGAGCTAGGAAGAATATGAGCTGTATTGTTAGTCAGCACATCTTCCTCAGTGGGCAGGTGAAAACACACACACACACACACACACACACACACACACACACACACAGCTGCATTAGTCAAGGTTTTCTATGTGATCAGGACTGGTAGAATGAATCTCTCCATGTATGTAGGAAGTAGATTTATTAGAATGTCTCACAAGCTCAGGTAGAGCTAGTCTAACAATGGGTGCCTACCAACAGAAATTTGAAGAGTCCAATAGTGGTTCAGTCCACGAGGTTAGACGTCTCAGCTGGTCTTCAGTATATATCAGAATTCCAAAGAAGTAGGCTGTAATGCTGGTAAAGGAATAAACTTGGTAGACAGAGCTATGGCAAGCAGGGAAAGAGAGAGAGCTTCCTCCTCCAATTTCCTTTATATATGTAGGCTGCTAACAGAAGGTGCTATTGGTTAAGCGGTGGCTGCTGCAGACATGCTGAAGGAGGAGAGTGCTGGATGTATCGGTGATGGAAAAGTCACGAGCCATGGTTAGAGAGAGAAAGAGAGAGAGAGAGAGAGAGAGAGAGAGAGAGAGAGAGACAGAGAGACAGAGAGACAGAGAGAGAGAGAGAGAGAGAGAGAGAGTATGGAAGGAAAGGCGATATGGAAAGAGAGGACACAGAGAGAGAGAGCATGCCTGCTTTTTAGGCTGGGATGCCATCGAAGGCTGGTGATGTAATTAAGGACATAATCCTTACAGGTACAATCCAGATTAAAGGTGGATCTTCTTTTTTGCTTGATTGGGTTTTTGGGTGTTTTCAAGACAGAGTATTCCCTATGATTGGTTGACTGAGGAAGAGAAGACTAGGGCCTGATTTACTGATGGTTCTGTATATCATGCAGGCACTACCCAGAAGTGGACTGGTGTAGCATTACAACCCCATTCTGGGACAACCCTGAAAGATACGAGTGAAGGGAAATTTTCTCAGTGGGCAAAAGTATCTTCCAGGCTTCTATCTATATGGGGAATGGAAGGTAGATGCTTTGAAAGAGTCTTCACTGCTCTTAAGTGCTAAGGTTTTTTCCACTCTAAGGTTTCTATTCTTGATTATGTTTCATGTCCAAGGCTGCATAGTCAGGGTCAGACACCTGGTGCTGATTGGAAAGTGGAATTTTCCTCCATTTGAGAGAATAAGCCTCAGCCAGGGATGAGCTCCCTGATTGTTTATCCAATACAACATGAGAAGCCAATTATCCGTATATGAACAACTAATAAAAATGGACATAGTAAGTTGTATTCATTTTTCAACTTTCCACCTGTGTGACAGGGAATCTCTCCACCCCACATAGTGTAGTGGACTGTGCAAGCTAGACACATTGTCTCAGAGGAAAAAGGGGAAGTGCCTATGGAGAGTAGGAAGGTAGCAATGTCAGTTATTGGAGCCAGGAGCAGGTGCTATTCAAATGCATATCTCTGCTGATCTAGGAAAGGTCTTTGTCTGGGGTGGAAGGCATGACCACAAAACCACTGTGCTGTGTCTTTAAGCACAGTATAACCCTAAGGGAGGTGCTCTTGTCACTCAGGCCTCACTAGCCAATCAGGCCCTCCAGGAACCTGCCAATCAGAAGTTGTGCAGTGTCCTTCCGGCCGCCGGCTTCAGGCTTGGCTTTGAAGAGAAACTGGGGCCTTTGATTTTGTGTGTTGTGTTATGAATGCTGCAGGGAGCTGAGCAGGGAACATGGATGAGCTGGAAAACCATGACATGGTGAGTAGGGGCTGCTGTGTCCGTCCCCAGACTGGGAGGAGCAGTCAGTTGAGTCATGGGAGCCAGTGTGGTGCGTCTTCCGCTGGGCAGGTGGGTGCAAGTAGCCAGATGCAGATTTTGGTATGTTCTTGCCTGGTTATGCATAACTCAGCCTGGTCCTGCTCATCCTGCATGCTCCAGTGTGATTCTGCGTGATCCTGTGTGGTCTTTGCAATTCCTGTGGCCAGCTGTCAGACTGCATAACTTCATTCCACCGGCAGCCTTGGGAGCTGGACTGTGCTTTGAAGTATCCTTGTTGTTGACATCACTGTGAAGTGCCAGCACCCTTAGTGCCTGTGTTGCTGCTATTGGACACAGATTTGCCAAACTCAGAGCACCCCGATTCCTCTGATGTCGTCCAGAAGCTCTGCACTTTTAACATTTAACATTAAGGTTTAGGATCCACCTGGAATTAATTTCGTGGAGCTTGTAAACAGCATCTCCTGTGTAGAGTAGCACTCCACTGCTAAACTGCGATGTAGAAGAGTAGAACTGGTGGTATAAGGTAAGGGAGGGCTGCACCCCAAATACCCCAAAGCTAAGTAGTATGCTAACTTGCCTGTTAGAGATTAGTATGATAAGATATGTTTGTTCCCCAGGATGAACCAGCTACATTCACATAACAAAGGAGACAGCCTTGATTAATAACCATCAGAAAGGCCCATCTCTCCACTAAAAAATTTACCTCTAAATGCTGCTCAAGTGACTATTACAAGGTCACAGCCAACATTAAGTCCTGGTGTGCCATAAATGTATATTAATTTTAGAATAGGAACACCTGTAGTCTTTTTGAAAAGCTGTTTTGAGTCATGGTCTTCTATTTTCGTTGAGGTGGACTTGAACCTGTAGTACCACAGGGCATTGCCCTTGTTATCCTCCTGACTAACCACCCTAAATCTTGGTTTGTCCTTCTGCAGCACCACAGAGTTCTAAAATCACATAGTGGACTGTCCATTGCAGAACAGGGAAAGGATTTGTGTGTGGAGCATTCATTCTCCTCCCTTCAGACCAGAAGAGGAGGAGCAATGTTAGATGATCAATAAATGTTCTGACTGGCCATTTCTTGGGTCCACAGACCAGGCAATCAAGAATCTGGACAAAGAACTGAATTTTTTTGTGAAACCAAATTACTGTGATTACATACCAGTTCAACCTCAATAGAAGAACTGGATAAAATGGTGTGGCCCTGCCTAACATGACTGTGTTTTCCAGATTTAAGATGTATACCCTGAGAGAAATGGTGTGAGTAGTACTTGGTGTGCTCTAATACAAATCCCTAGTCTCTGGAGTACATGGCCATAAAAGCCTGTTTCAACTTTTTAACAGGATTTTTTTGGAATTGTAATTACATTATTTCTACTGTCTCTTTCCTGTCTCCTAGCCTTCCCATAAACCCTTCCTTGTGCTCTAACCCATAGCCTCTTTTTGTTTAACAATAGTAACTGTTGGAATGTGACCTGTGTTTGGTTGCAGGACCTCCAGCTATGAAGTAAAAGGTTGGCTGCAGTGGACATTGAGTGTGTAATGGAATGTGCACACATAGGACCCTGTGCCTTGGAAGAGGAAAAGGAAGTGCTCTGGGAAATTGGAAGATTTTACTAAACTACCAGATCCCCAGATTAGTTTCCTGTCCTACCATAGTGTGGAAAGACCAACCTGGGAGGGGGTTTGTTCTCTGAGTCATTTGATCTCTGCTCACCCAGTAGGGTAACTACTAATGTCCTGAAGCTCAGCTGGGTGGTCCTAGCTAATGAAGGACTCTGGGAAGGCTTAGCAATCAGGAGCACCAGTAGGATGTAGCTTAAAGGTTCTTTCCAGAATTCTCCTCTTGTTCTGTTGTAGGGAGCTGTGAGGAAGACCACAAGCCATGCCATGGTGAGTGAGGGGGTCACTGTCCCCAGACCAGGAAGAGCAGGTTGGCTGAGCTGTCAGAGCTGCTTGGACTGGGATTGATCATGAACCAGACTGAGGTTCTATTGGTCCATGTGATGACCTGGGCAGAGGCCCTTGTCCTCTGAGCCTCCCTGTGTATGGATTTCCTGGGTAGGGGGAGACTCTGCATTCCAAGCATGGTATGATATGATGCTTGTCCATTGTGCACACATAGGCATGCTTTTAGTGTGCAGTGGGAAGACAGGACGGAAAAACTGAACACCTGGTTTCTAGAAGTTCTGAACTTTGCACTCCACTTTCAGGTTTGTCTTGTTACAGTTAGTTTAGAAACTGGTAGAAAGATGGTGATGTGGATTGTCTTTCAGCAATACATGATTAGAATGCTTTTAAATTTCTGCTACCACCAGACACAATGGTATGATTCAGTGAAGTGTAGTTCTAGAGGACAAAATGTGTTTCTGAGCTGCAGAGGTTTCTCAGGTGTTCATAGTGTCGGGCAGTTAGAAAGGGCAGAATCCACATCTTGTGCCATTAATATGTGACAGGAAGCATATTTAAAATTTTTCTTGCTTTGGGATTGGGCATCAGTGGGGCTAGGTTTACCTGAAAATACAAGGAGGCACAAGGGGCTGCAGAGCCATAGCAAGAGATCACACCTCATTTTGCAGAGAAAATTCTAGAGTGTGGGGCTTCTGTCTTTGAAAGAAATATCAGTAGCTGGATATCTGATGCTGGAGCATCAGAAAGAACAGTTTAAAAGTCACTTTAAGTTCATTTTGTGAAAGCCGTCAAGACTGTGTTTATTTAATTTCTATACACGTGGAATCGTAGGTAGCTGGGTAACATTGGTCAAGAACACACTTTTCCTGGTTAAGTTTTCTTAGGTCTTTTGATTAATAGTTGACTATATTTTCCTTCCTTTGTTCTTGGCTTTTTCTCTCTATCCCCATTATTCTTTCACAAATATTATTCACCCCCTTGATTGTTGTAGCTTTGTAGTAAGTGTAGAAGTCATATTATATCAATCTGCATACTATTTTTCATAATTCCATTGATCATTCTGAGTGTTTCCACTGTTAATGTAGCTTTGTAATAAGCTTTCCTTTTATAAATTGTTGGGCATTGTAATATATTCACTTTATGTTGCAAGTTTACCATACACAACAGTTTAATTTTGATGTAGCATGTTTCCAAGGATTATTTATTTGCTTCTTTATTTGTTTAGGTTGTACTATTCTTGTTGTTGTTAATCTGAAAGACCTTCGGTTTGTTGGATAAAACATCTTGGTAGTTGGTTCAGCACATACTCATTTTGGGGATGACCTGAGTTCAGATACCAACACTCAAGTTGAGATGCTCATAACTATCTACTATTACAGATTCTGTATACATATAAAAAACATTCTCTCTCATGTATAAACATATGCAAAAATAGCAATAAACTTGTTTTCAAAAGTGCTTGTGACTTATAAAGCAATTAGAGCAAACTAAGTTGCTTTAGGTGTATATTGATTCTTCAAAAATCTGTTATCTTGCATTTTGTTTTAAAAAGTTTTCATTTCCTCATTCTGATGCAGACTTACAGTCAATCATCCATCATAGGAAACAAAATGTTATCTAAGTGATTCTAACAGACATCCTTTTCTTTATCATAAGAGAATGATATACTTTTAGTAGTCAGAATTATTTCCAACAATGTTAAAACCTCAGAAGGCATCAAGTGAATCTTTCCAATTTTGGTGAAACATACTCCACACACAACCTATTTTCCATTATTGGTAAAGGAGAGAACAGTGTGTACAGGATGAATGATGGCCAGTTATTTCTTGTAGTTTGCTTTTGATTACAACCTTGTCATTCTTGTTTAAAGTTCCATGATATGTATTTGTAGGTATGTCTTTATGTCTCATTATTTTCAGTGGTGCTATCTATGTTGTTAGTTTTATTATCTATTTATATTGTTGTTTCTCTGGAAAATTATTGGCTTTCACTAATTTTGTATTCAAATAATTTCTTGTTATGATTTCCTTGAGATTTGTTGGTTTGGGAAGTTTCTGTGGAGAGACAGTTTTAGTTTTCTCTTCTTGATCTTAGAGGCTTGCCTCATCCCATTTCCTGTTGTATCTGTATTTTCCGGTTGTTGCTCTCCTCATGTTTGTGTTTTTGCTGCTTAAGTGATTGGATATAATTAATATATTGGCTTTGGAGCTTTAAAACCTACTCATATATTATTGTGTCTTTTTCCTAAGAAAAAAGCATGAGCTGTCAACATGACATAGCCTGGAGTCATCTGAGGGAACATCAATTTAGGGTGTGCATAGACCAGAATATCTGATTCCTGTTTTTGAGAGAGATGGTGTTGATTATGATCGATATTTGATGTTTCTTCCACTGAGTTGGCAATATTTCCAAGAAAGTGGGCTTGGGCTGGATAGAGAGCTACCTTAGCACAAGACAGTGGCAAAGCAAGAGAGAAAGCTAGGAAGCAGTGTTTCCTCATGTTCTGTCTTCATTTATTAGCTTGAGTTTCTATCCTAAGCTCCCACAAGGATGGACTGTGACCCAGGGTATCAACCAAATAAACCTGTTCATTACCTGAGTTGCTTTTGGTAAGAGAATTTAATCATAGCAACAGAGAAGAAAGTTGGGACAAAAAAAAAAATGTGACTTTCTTGCTGCAAAGGACTTGAAATTCTTAGGCCTGCCTTTACTATCCTGAATGGAAGTATTTTGTTGTTTTGCTATCCAGCCTAGGAAAGTCACTGATTCAAGGCAGCTCTCCGCCCAGGTTCAGAGGGCTGGGATTATATGTCATGTACTTCTATCAATTGTAAAAAGTTAGTGTTAGATCAGAAGAGCTAGGTTTACTGCTTCTTGTACACTTAGAATTGAAAGCGGTTCAGCCAATAAAAGCTATATAATAGTTTGCAGAGGCTGAGGGCATTTGGTCACATCCATTGTGCCATTTGCACAATTGAGGGGGGAGGCTGATATGAGGGATTTCAAAACAAAAAGTCAACAAAAGTGGAGTAATGGTAACCAAATTTGACTGCTTATCAGGAATGCAGGAAGAGCTTATTCCAGCTTACTCAACACCATCTGAGTTACTCTGACTCATACCAGTTAGGAGATGGAGCCTAGAAAGTGGAATTTTAAGTAAAAATGGTTTAATGTTGGTATTTGTAATTTATAGCTCTAGAGAGTGTCACCAAAGGAGGAACTCTCTACTTGGCATCATGTGGAATCTTCACACTAGAGGGATTATTTGCTACTACTTGTATATTTTAATGTTTAAGGACTTCCCAGTCACCTGCCTATGCTAATTCAACATATAATTTGTATGCATCTTAAATTGCCAACTGTGTCCTGTGGTAAAGGCATCTAGCTAATGTTTAGTATTAGAGAAGATTCAAAACTGGCATTAGCAACTGCATAGACATGTGGATATATTGATTTTGGGTAATTATAGCCACTATTGCTTTAGATAAAATTATTTTAAGCACTAAAATCTCCCCACTCATGAAGCTGACCTAAGATGGTTCAATAGTGAACCTGAGTTACTTCTATATTTGAAAAAATAATCACATACAACAGTATGTTTGCACGGACTTTAGTGTCAGCAATTACTTTATAAAGCTTATTTATATGTATTTGTAAAATCTTGAGGTGACTCATCAGGTCAAAGCACTTTGTTGTACAAGTGCAATAAACTTGTTGCTGGAAACCCATGGTAGAGAGAACCAAGTCCTGAAAATTCTCCATTGGCCACTAAATATGAGATCTAGCATGTACGTGCACTTGCATATCAAACAGATACCCACATCACACACCCCCCCCCCTCTCTTTTACACACACAAATATACACACAACATACATATAACATACCACACATACACACACTCATATACTACTCAAACACATACAAAAACACAAGCCTACACTCAAACTCAAATACACACATACACACAAATATACACAAAACATAAAGACACAGACACACTCACAAAAACAAATAGACACATATCACCTACACCCTATACACCACACACACATATACACACACAAACATACACACACAAAGAAACTTTAAAAACAGTAATTAGTATTTAAAGAACACTTAGGAGATGTGTTGAATAAATTTATACAAGACTGTATTTTTTCTTCAAATTTTATTCTTTATTGTAAGACATACAGCCTGTTTGTTATGAGGAGAGGATGCATTAAATATTTTTACATTTAAAATTAATGGTTTAGAAGAATCATTCTGAATCTTGATCAGTACCATAAAAGACTGTGACTGTTGGAGACACTGAAATTTTAAAGACTTTTCGGCTTAAATAATAAAGGACCTTAATGTTTTGATGTAACAAAAATATACCTTGTTTTGTTTTGTTTTGTTTTGTTTTGTTTGACACATTCTTTCCATGTAGTCCTGGCTGTCTTGGAACTCATATGTAGACCAGGCTGACCTTGAACTCACAGACAGATCCTCCCACCTCTGACTCCCAAGTGCTGAGGATGAAAACTTACACCAGCATGCCTACCTTTGTTTTAGATTCTTTGAAACAGTCTCAATATGTATTCGTGGTGGGTCTGGCATTGCTGAGTAGAGCAGGCTGGCTTCAAGTGCAGAGATCTGCTTGCCTCTGACTCCAGAGCCCAGGGATTAAAGTTATGCTGCCACACCTGGTTGAGATCTTCTTTATATGACCACTAAATGTCAACGTTGTGCTTTGAGAAAGTAGAATAACACACGTGGGCTAAAAATTTTGGGCCAGACTTACTTATTTCCTGACCTGGTCTTTAGTAGGCCTAGATGGCTTTTAATTCCATATTCATCTGAGGATTATCTTGTCCTGATGCTCTTAGTCCCACACAAGTCACTGCCCAGCTTATGATTTAAACAAGTAAATTGTAAAAATGTTACTCCTTTTTTCATACGGCATGGGTTTTGGTTCAGAGTTGAAGAATGATTTTGTTTTTCATTCAGGTCTGTGTGATTTCTTTTTGCTTTTTGTCCTTTTTTTGGCCCATGTATACACAAATTAGTTCTAAATGATCATTATTACTCAGATTTTCTTTTAAAAAACTTATTTTATTTTACAATTATGATATTTTTGCATATCTTATTTTCCCCATTATTCTAAGTAACTTTCGTCTTGGAGTGAAACCCAGGCAGGGCTCATGCTAGGCAGTTGCTCTACCACTCAGTTGCTCCCTTCCTTGGAAATACTTGTTTGATATTTGAAAATATTTTTTCCTTGGTGTGATTTCAGGAAATAGATCAAACCCTTTGCTTAATCAATCTTTTGTATTAGTATTTACTTCATTTGTGGATTTTCTTACAGTAGGAAAATTGTGCTGTTAGATGCCTTATTTTTTTAAAGGCATCTTTTGTTTCATGTATCCTATCTTTGAACAAAGACTCATCCTTGTGGATATTATTGAGACTGGGGGTAAGGAAGTAGTTTTCTTTTTGTCACAAAGCCTAAAAAAAGTTTTATCTAAACTACATTTAACCTGTTTTTAAATTTTTAATTAGGGAAATAATCAATATATCTGAGCTAGTTTTTTTTGGGTAGCTTTCCTGGAATTCAATGATGTAGACCAGGCTGGTTTCACACTTGGGTATTCCTGCTACTGTTTAAGAGCTGTGATTGCAGGTGTGTACCCAGTAAAACATCATTTATCTTCCAGTTGTTTCCTACCCTAGTATATGTCAAAATTAATGATTGTGTATTGCAGCCAATATGAAATCTAACATAGCTCTTGTTTACAGGTAGACAATCATTGGGATGAACATTTCCTGTTCTTCAGTTGAAAGTTAGGATTTTTGAGTTCAGATTAGTTAAATTCAGGATAACATTTTCAGTCCTATGGAAGTGTGGAGAGATTATGTGTGTTTAAGTGAAGTTATTATTCCTTTTCTATAGCAGTAACAATGTACCAGGAAGGTCCAAACAAATACAAATTAAGGAATAAGTTTTCCTGCAGTTCCAGAATATGCTCCTTCTAGGCCACTGAGAACAGGTTGTGCTCCTTGTAGGGACACTCAGTGCCTTGCTTCATCACAGCACTAGACATGCTTAGCCGGCTTGGCTTTTGTGATCAGTATGGTATTTGCTTTGAATCTAAGGGCCCTGGGTTAAAAATGAGGTTAGCAGGAGATTAAGCAGAGCCAGTATCCAAGAGTGCCCTTGTTCCTAACTGAGCTGACTAATTGCTATGTATGCAATCCAGGTGCTTGTTTTTATGTTCTTGCCTCTTTATGTTTTTAACCCAAACCATTATGTAGCCACTTCTGCCCACTTCTTTTCATAGGAAATTTCTTACTAGAGGATAGTAGCATTTATTTAAGGTTTCCTATGTTTGTACTTTACCTACACATATGTTTCTGTACTGCTATCATTTTGGTGACTATAGAGGCCAGAAGTGGATGTCAGATTCCCTGCAACTGGAATTAAAGATGGTTGTGAGATTTTATATGGATGCTGGAAATCAAATCCAGGTCCCTAAGAAAAGTAACCAGTGCTTTTAATAGCTGAGCCTTTGCTCCAGTCCCTCAGTTTTTGTCCCCAACGTAGGAAATCTGTTTGATCTTATCTCTGTTTGACATTATTGCTATTGTTTGCTTAGTTTTTTTTTAAAGATTTATTTATTTATTATGTATACAGAAGAGGGTGCCAGATCTCATTATGGATGATTGTGAGCCACCATGTGGTTGCTGGGAATTGAACTCAGGACCTTGGGAAGAGCAGTTGGTACTCTTAACCTCTGAGCCGTCTCTCCGGCCCTAGTTTAGTTTTTTGAGACTGGCTCTCAGATAGCCCAGACTGACCTTAACCTCATTTGAATTTGGATTTCTGACCCTTCTTCTGTGTCCCAAGAAGTGCTGGGATTATAAGTGTGCACCACTACCACAGCTGTTACAAGGGTTGTTGGTAATGCAATTGCAGCGCAAACACTCCACCAACTAGGTGAGCTCTATCCCAAATCCCTATTATAGTGCTTTAATGGCAGTTTGTGATTTTCATGTGTGGTTTATTTACTATGCTATAGGCTTCTGGAAATCAGAGATTGTTAGTGTGAATTACCCATCCCTAAAAATGCTGACACATTGTTTTCTATAATTTTCATTCTTGAGAATCACTTAATTTAAACCTGTGGCTTGTCTTGTTAGAATTTTATTCCTGAAGGGACTAGTGTTAACTGAGAGTCCCTTTGAATCAGAATAAAAATGAGAATGCCAGAACTACATGAGCAAACTTTGTTTTTTGCACCTTTTTTTTTCAATAAATTGACTTTTGAAAATAAACCCATTGAAAGCAGAAAAATCCTCATTCAGCAACAGCTCAGTGTTTAAAAGTCTTAGAGACTGATTTGACTGATTTATGTTGCAAAGTAACTGGGCAGATAAGTCATTGTCTCTTTAGTTATATCCAATTTTCACTTGAAACATGGTAAACCAAGTTGGCTTCTATTTCACAATATTTTCATTGAATTCACTGATTTCAGTAGTTAGACCTGTCCTTAGTGATAGAGGAATTAGGTTATATTTGAGTGAATGTTTGAGGCTCTGAAATCACTACTTTTGAAGGAATATGAAATGTTTTAAGAACTAATGTGGACATTCTGTCAAGTGTTTGTGGTTGCCCACTCCTTTTAAATCTTCTTTGTGTAACAGTGCTTACTGAACAATCAGTACACCATCTCCTTTCCAGTACCTCCTTTTGCAGATTTTTTTTTTTTTTTTTGGTGAGCCAGTGAGTTTTATTGTGGTGACTTACAGGAATACAGGTGAAGGGTCACTTACAGGAACAGAAATGACTCAAAGACAGCTGCATCACCAGAATCCACCCCAGCATGGGTGACAGCTCACAGAGCTGGGAACTCGGAGCACAGTGCACAGCCTGCAGGCAGCTCAACATGTTGGAGAGTGTCTTTTCCAGGTTCCACATTGGTCTCTATCTTTCCAGGCAGCTCTCATCTGAGCATCTTTGCAGCTCAGCTCCACTTCCTCTGAGAGGGACTCTCATCTTCTATTGCTTTACTCTGGCCTGGAGGGGCCTGGTGAATCTGGTCAGTTTCAGGGAATTCTGGGAACTCTTTGAGTTCTTTACCTTCTTCTTAAGGAGCTTCCTGGCAGGATGGGGGATATTTCAGTCTTGGAGGAAATTGTTACACAAGAATTGTTTATCAGAAAGTATCACATGGTTAAAACAAAATAAAAATCCCACAAAGCCGGGCAGTGGTGGCGCACGCCTTTAATCCCATCACTTGGAAGGCAGAAGCAGGCGGATCTCTATGAGTCGAGGCCCACCTGTTCTACAGACTTTTGCAGCTTTTTTTGTTGTTGTTGTTTTGTTTTGTTTTGTTTTTGTTTAAAAGCTTGTTTCCTGGGTTTATGAAGCATTCATTTAGTTAATAGGTGATAGGGTGATATGTATTGTTCTAGTTGCTTTCTTCTACCATGGCCCATAACTGACCAAAATCATGTTGAGAAATTCAGGGTTATTGACTGTTTTGGTTTGTTAGCCATACATTAGCCACCCTTTATTATATTATGATTTCTTACACGATTATAATGGATCTTGATCAAGCCCAGGCTTCTTTCCTCCCCTTCTGTGCCCCTGCCTCTTTTTGTTTCTACTTCTCTGCTTCACAGGATGCCTTTAGACTCACTGAGTTCACTTGGTTCTTGGGAAGGAAAGGACTGATTTGGCTTACAGGTCCAGTTCACAGTCCATCATGCAGGAAAGTGAGTCAGGAACTAAAGGTGGAAGGCCAGAGGCAGGAACTAAAATAGAGACCCTGACAGAATACTACTTACTGGCTTGTTCTTCCTGGCTTCTTTAGTTTTCTTTCTTTATTCTTTTCTTTCCCTTTTTAATTGAAAATAGATTTTCATACAATACATCTTGACTATGATCCCCCATTCTCAATTCTTCCCAGATCTTTCCCTCCCATCCAAATTTGTTACCCCCCACTTCTCTCTCATTAGAAAAGAAATGGGCACCTAAAAAATTCTGTTTGCTTTCTTACACACTACTGTATGATCTTCCCAGCAATAGTACAGCTCCACAGTGGACTGGGCCCTCCCTCATAAATCATTAATCAAGAAAACAACGTATGATTAAAGTTCTTCTTTCCAAATAATCCTAGCTTATGCCATGGACCATGGGTTAAGAGCCAGCCTGGGCTATATAGTGAAAATAAACGCAAATAAAATAACTAGCTAAATAAATAAACCCTCACAATTAGTTTATCTTTTAGCATTACTCCTTTCAAATAGTTTGATCCTCTTCCCAAGACTTAGCAGTATGGAAGCATCTAGTATTTTTTGTCTTTTCTTAAGTTTGGCTTTTAACCAAGCTCTATGATTTTGTTCAGAGGTATAAAACCAAGAAGGATGCTTTGGATGTGGGTAGGATCTGCTCCAGGTATCATACACTTTGATTTTTATTCCTAAGTCAAATCTCAGGATGACACCTGAGGAATTACACCCATTGTTGTCTTCTTACCCACTCATGAACATTGCACACCATACACACATGTGCACCTCCACATGAATACACATGCAAAATAAAAAGAAAAAAATAAAGATTAGGAATAGCGAGAAGTGAAAATGTCTATGAGTTCATTAATATAACTGATTTTTGTTCACTAGAGGCCAAGTTGAATTTTTTGAACATAAGTGGGCTAATTAAAGTCTTAAAGAGAGAATAAGATTCATAAGAGCCGACCGGGCGGTGGTGGTGCATGCCTTTAATCCCAGCACTCAGGAGGCAGAGGCAGGCGGATCTGTGTGAGTTCGAGGCCAGCCTGGTCTACAGAGTGAGTTCCAGGAAAGGTGCAAAGCTACACAAGAAACCTTGTCTTAAAAAAAGAAAAAAGATTCATAAGAGCCATTTAAGTTAAGAGAGTTTGTAGAAAGGATTGAATGTAAATTAGTAGAGCAGATATTAGCTAAGAGTAATGTCTATAGGGTACCAGAAAGTGTACCATCATTAGGGGAATGAAAGATCAAAAGCACACTACTTGTCCTGTTAATGTAATCACATGTGTTCAATATTCTACTGTTTGCACACACAGATTCTACAGTGCTTTTGTGGAGGCCAGAGGATAACTCTAGGTCATTTCCTTTTAACATGTGGGTCTTGTGGATCAAACTAACCTTTTTTTTGTTTGTTTGTTTTTGTTTTTTCGAGACAGAGTTTCTCTGTGTAGCATTTGGAATGATCAAACTAATGTTTAGCCTTGATTGAAATAGCCTTTATTGTCTGAGGCAACTCCAATTCCTTAGTCCTAATATTTTTTATAAGTTTGATATGTCATAATATGATAAATGAGTTCAATTTCAGTGTGTTAATTAAAAGCAGCAATATTTGTTTCTGGTGTGCAGTAACATTAAGTGTACCACATTTGCTTATCACTTTGCTCATAAAATCTAAGGTCTCTTCTTGGATAATGTGCATTTTAATGTTTGGTCATTTCATACTTAGAGCAATTACAGTACATGTACATATAATATATTAATATCAAATTTTTAATTTTTAACTTATAGGGCTCTTGAGCTACTATTTTCAGAGGTACATTTTGTTGCTGCTCTGTACTTTATGATAAAATGTAAGCAAAATATAAAAAGTAGTGATAGTGCAATGACATTTACATCAAAGTATATACCTTTACACTTATATTTATATATTTATAACAAAGTATATACCTAGTCCATTATTGTTGAAACACCCTCCCAGAACTAAGAATAAAATGCAATTCTGGATTTTAGGCTATGTTTGAGGGTGTATAGAGGGCTTGAAAGGGTGACAGCATATTTTGACAGATACTAAAATGGCAGCACAAGCACAATTCATATGTCCATTTGCTTGGAATATTTTTTCCTACCCTTTATTTCTCTAAGGGATTTATTTGTTTCCTCTTGAAGGATGTCTATCATCTTCATATACTTGGTGTTAAGGTCTTTTTCTTGTTCTTCAGCCGTGTTGTAATATTCAGGGCCTGTTGTGCTAGGATAGCTGGGTTCTGGTGGAGACCTATTGCCTTGGCTGTTATTGACTATGTTCTTATGCTATCATCTAGGCATCTGGGTTTTGGATGAGTATAGGTCTAGGTGTTGATTTCTTGGTTTGTCTAAGTTGCATGGGTGTTATGTTCTTTGGTTTTTGTTTCCTCTGGATTTTTCCATAGTGTGATAGCTTTGTGTTGCTTGATTTGTTGGCCTACTCTGCTGGTGTGTTCACAGGCATTATCTGCTGGTTTTGGTGGCTGGCCTGTAGCAAAGAATTGGGGTAAGGAGAGTTAGAGAAGATGGTCTATGGGATCCACAGGAGATGTGGGCAGAAGGAAGGGAGGCTTCAGCTAGTGACCTGTTGAAGCACTAGGGATGAACATTAGGGGGTTTGGTCTGGGAGAGCAGATTACACCTCTGCCTTTTAGACTCTTCCTGCCATATCTTCCACAGTGATCCCTGAGACCTAGGAGGGGATGAGGTAATTAATATAATGTTGCTTTAAGACTGAGCATTCCTAGTTACTTATTCTTTATACCTTGGCCAGAAATACATCACCATGTCAATTTCAATCTACTTCAATTAGAAGCGTCTAAGTTGAGGAATGGGAGGTTCATTGATCTATGAATATAATGGTAAGTTATTTTAAATTAGTTTAATTCTATGTCCACTCAGCAGCATAATAGTAATGCATTCTTCCCTAAGGCTGACCTGTCTATCCTTAAGTTCTTAGTCTGATAATGGTGCCAGGTATTTTTTTCATCCTGTGGAGAAGAGGTACTTGGATACAGTCAGGAAGTGGTTGTTTACTCCCATGATATTTGTGCTACTATTGCAACAGTGTGCAGGTCTTGCCAGGTCAGTCATTATTGTAGCTTGAAGTGTTTGTAGTTGGGCACGACTGAGGATTGTTTGTCCCCTCCAGCTGCTTTCATAGCATCTGCCAGCACTATGAAAGCAAGTCAGCATGGATAAAGCTTCTGCTTGTTTACTTCTATGATTTTGCCATGCTCTGTGACTCATGCATATGGTGTCTTCATCAATAGGGTCTTACCATCAAGTTCTTGAGGATAATCAAGAGCAGTAGCAACACAGTGTAATGTTTGAGGAAGTTTTGTGACCTAATTGGCAAGAACTCCAAAGAAGTAACTCACAGATGGCACAGAATTTTTATTTGTTTCCCTCGGTGTCCATTAGGAGCATTGTTGTTCTGTTTCAGAGTACTTCCATTTTAATTTTGTATCTCTCTCTTCACTCTATTCCCCTGTCTATGTTTATGTTTGCGTCTATCTGTGTGTGAATGTATGTTTGTGATATTAAAGTGTAATAAATTTACATGTCTTTTTCAAAAGATCTTTAGTTTTATATCTCTCTTTCCCTTCTTCCTTCCTCATCTACCTCCACACCCAATTCAAGTTTAACTCTCCTTTGTAACATGACTTGCTAAACAGACTTATTAATAAAAAAAACCCTAGAGCCAGATACTGGGGTAAAAGCTGAAAGATCAAAGAAACAGAACAAGCTAGTCACATTTTGTTTTGTTTTGTTTTTGTTTTGTTTGTTTTGTTTTGTTTTTCGAGACAGGGTTTCTCTGTGTAGTTTTGGTGCCTGTCCTGGATCTCACTCTGTAGACCAGGCTGGCCTCAAACTCAGAGATCCACCTGGCTCTGCCTCCCCAGTGCTGGGATTAAAGGCATGTACCACCACCACCCAGCTGTTAGCCACATTCTTAACCTCTACAAAATCCTCAGCCTCAAGAGAGAGAGAATTCCTGTTTATTCACACCTTATATACCTTTCTGTGCCCTGCCATCTTCCTTCCTTCCTAGTGCTGGGATTAAAGGCCTGTGCCACCACGTCTAGCTGTGTTCCCAATGTGGCTTTGAACTCAATAGAGATTCCAATGGATCTCTACCTCCCGAATGCTATGGTTAAAGGCATGTGCTACCACTGCATGTTCTCTGTGTTTAATATAATGGCTGGTTTTGTCCTCTGATCCCCAGGCCAAGCTTTATTTGTTAGTGCACAAATATCACCACACTTGTTGCTCTATTTTTTCCTTTGTATCTGTGCATTTTATCTCCCCTCTTTCCACAGCCATTCCCATGGCATTTGATTAATTTCATGAACTCTATGGATATTACAATTGAAACACATATCTTAAGATTTAACACCAACATCAACAGTGACAGCAAATGTGCAGTGCTTATCTTCTTTGGTCTGTGTTGCCTTACTCAAAATAACTCTCTAACATGTTTTGTTTAGTTATGAATACCTTGGTTTTATTTCTCTCAATATCTGAATAATGTTACCCTGCATGAATATAACACTTTTTATTATTCATTCATCAGCTGATGCAATTCTAGGGTGTTTTCATTTCCTGCCTATTATAAATATAATCAAAATGAACATGGATTAGCAGATTTCTCTAGACTAGGATATGGACTATATATATGGTGTTTACTGCTGGGTCATATGGTCATATGGTATATCTAAAGTTAGTCTTTTGAGGAATCTCCATACTGATTTTTAAAATGTTTGCACCAGTTTGCATTCCCTTGAGCACTGGGTTCTTTTTCTGCACATCAATGCCAGCACTTGTTTTATATATATATAAATATATATATATATATAAATTTTCAGCTTTCTGACTTTGGTGAGATAAAATCAGAAAGAAGTTGTAATTTGCCTTTTCCTAGTAGCTAAGTATGTTAAATACTTCTAAATGCTTGTCCGCCATTTGTATCTCATTTTCTGAGGAATCTCTATTTAGCTCTCTGCCCCATGATTAATATTTGACATATAAACAAATAACAGCTCCCTTCCCCTTGATCTCTCCAACAACTTCATGCCCCTGTTGTGGAATATCACTTTAATGGTGTAAGGCCGTGTTACATTTGTTTAGGCTGTGGAAAATTCTTGAACTATGTGAAGGTGTGTTACATTTGGTGTTTCTTCTATTTATATGATTTCAGGGCAGTCCACTTTGTTTTGGATAACCAACTAGGAGGCTCATCCCTGGTGGGGAAAAAACACTTCTCCCTCTCCCTCTCAATTCTCTCTCCTGTTCTTTTGAAGAGCTGAGTGGAGGAATTTCTGCTGAGTCCCTCAGGGAAAGGGGGTGTTTAGTAGGCCTTGGCAGTCTTGGCCCAGGGAGGAAGGAAGGTGGGGTTGCACAAGTTGCACAAGCCCCAGGCTTTGTGCACCAACCCAGCTCTTGTCTTGCCTATCTCAAATGTCTGTGGAGCTCAAGGGGGTGTTCATAGAGGGTCACCTGGCATGATCACTTGCAGCCCTGGAACTAGACCCTAGAAATCTGCAGGATCTGAATCCAGCTGACCTGGAGTCAACCAAGGCTGATGATGAAACCTAGAGTGGTAGAGGTCTTAGTGCTGCTGCTGTAGCTGTTAGGAGCAGCAGGATGCTGGGAACAGCCCCAGAACAGCCATGGTCATAGAAGTGACAGCCTGATGCAGAGAAAGTGAGGCAAACATCCACCTACCCTTCTTAAGGACCTTCCTGCCACCAGGTTGCTTTCTGAGTTTTTTTATCCTCTAAGCCACTCTCCACACCCTTCTTTGAGTCCAAATACCTTCTAGATAAGATATTTCCTGGTACCCAACTGCTTTACAGAGCTTTCCAAGGGGCCCTCATGCCATCAAGTCTTGAGACTTCAGATATTGCTAGAGTCTTGGAATATTCCTGGGACAGCGTGGGTGATCCTTATAGATAAGCTGCTTGGTAAAACTGGAAATCTTATAAGATAAACAAACTCATAACTGTTGTTTTAAGGCATTTGCTATTTTGTATTTAAAAAACTAGTTAAATTGGCTATTATCAGAATTACGAATCTTGTTGATATTATAAATTGTTGCTGTTTCTATAGATTGTGGTTTGAGTCTGTTGGAAAGAGTTGGGGTAATTGCAGTAAGAATGTCAAAGACCTGCCAAACAACTGACAACAAATTCTGGAGAGGAACTGGGAGAAAAGAGTAATGTCATGAGCAAGAAGTTGTATTTTATTATGCTGGTGGTCATCACACAAGGTTCACACTCTCTATTCTTAAATAAGGTCCTAAGTCTCCTTCCTCAAGACTGTGTGCTAAGTATGTTAGCTGAAGGTCAGGTCCAGTCTCTAACAGAAATCTATTTTGAGGGTCAGGATCCTGGGGGAGACTTTCTTAATGCATGGTAGATGAAGGTGGTATCTCTCCAGATGTACAGAGCAGAGCATTGCTCTTGATTTCTGCTTATATACTGTCCAGTGGGTGTCATGAGGTTCTGGGACTGTGTCTGCTTGACTTGAGTGAGTGATGTCACTGGGTTCTGCTTATCAGGGACAGCCTTGTGTGTAATGTTGTTACTGACTAAGCTATTGTTACTTGTCTAAACTTTGTTACTATGCTCATTCCAATTAGGCTTCTGATTCACATATATATTTGAGCATGAATAACAAATAATACACCAGGATGCCTTGGAATTCATAATGATATGGCTTTTTATTGGACACCTGAAAAAATTAGAAAAATAAAAGTTTAACCTATAAAGTTAGTTACTGGTAGCAAAGTTATTAAAACAGGCATCTCAAAAAAACATACCTGGTATTAAAGAAGTACCTCACTATCCTTTCTGTCTAATTCAAGGACAAGGAGAATCAAAGCTGAGTACTTCATGTACATGAGGCCTTATGTGGGCCCCACCAAAATTTCATGGACTAATAAATTATGGTATGGAAGCAAAGTTATACTTTTAGTCTTTCTGTATAGTATGGGTTCACTGTTTCCGCACACAGGAGGGCATTTCTTACTTCCTTGAGAACATTAATATCTAGTTCCTGTGGTAGTCTGAATGTAATTGGCCCCTTATGCTCATATTAGAAGGTGTGGCTTTGTTGCAGTAGGTAGGGCCTTATTGGAGAAAGTGTGTCACTGTAGGGGTGGGCTTTGTAGTCTCATATATGCTCAAGGCATGTCCAGTGTTCCAGAACACTTTCTGTTGCCTGCATGTCAAGATGTACAATGCCCAGCTCCTTCTCCAGCACCATGTCTGCCTGCACACCACATTGTTGTACCATGATGATAATGGACTAAACCTTTGTAAATGTAAGCCATCTCAATTAAATGTTTTTCCTTTATAAAAGTTGTCATGTTCATGGTGTCTCGTCAGAGCAATAGAAACCCTAACTAAGGCAGTACATTATTCATTACCATTTACAGAGGAGATATAATGAGAAAGCCTGCTAACTTTACTTTTGATAGAATCATATTATGCATAGGCTTGTGTAATTGCTCCTTATGTTTTATTAATAGAAATTCTAATAATCCACTATAGTCATTCTTTGTGACATGTAACATACAAAAGCAGCTATTTAACTCAATAAATAATTGTATAATTATGTATCAACAACCTCCTTTTACTTTTTGATCCCAGTAAAATTTAAAATAAAGTGGTTTTCCAAAAATGTCAATATAATACTTGGAAAATTTCTAACTATTTTAGAAAAATATTCTTAAAAATTCATTGGGTTACAGGCAACGGAATATTTAATAGGCATTGTTTCAGCTTGCATAATTAGAGTATTAACATTTAAACAAACTTAAAAAATACCTCAATTTACAAATAAACTAGTTAAAATTTTTTCTAAATTAGAAAAAGTTTAAGAAGAGATTGATATTGATTTCATAGAATGATTTGATGGAAGAAAACAACCTAGGAATATAAGCATTATAAAATTTCTCTCACTTCCCAGTTCTCTTAATTTAGGTAAATATAAAGACAATTGAAGTTCCTTCTTGTATAGAAAACTGACATGCTTTGAATAATGAACCAATGGTTTAAAATGAAATGTTTACTGGAATTTGTTTTAAAATGTTCAAAATATATTGTTCATTAAACTATACAGTGTGAGTTTTAGGCTAGCTGGAAATTTCTAATATCTCAACAAAAAACAAAATTATATTCAACTTTATTTGTGAGTATCTGGGTATGTGTTTTATTGAGAAATGCCTTGCTATCATATTCACTATGTGGACCAAACTGGCTTGAATTCAAGATCTGCCTGGCTACCATACTTTGCTGTATTCATTCCTCCAAATGATTTGACATGAACCAGTTGCTGACACCCAAAATGATTTCAAGAAATATTGTCCTGAACCTTAGGATCTGTGCTGAGGTTAAGCTGGGACACTTCAGTGCATTTTGGAAAAGGATTTCAGGATGAGTCAATACAAATCAGAATTTTATTTGAATTGGAATTTTATTTTGAGACAGGGTCTCTTTATGTATCTCTGGCTGTCCTTGAACTCAGAATGTGGATGAGCTTGGCCCCAAACTCCCAGAACTCTGCCTGCCTCTGCCACCCAAGTATTGAAATAAAAGATGTGTGCCATATCATTCAATTATAATTTTATTATTTATTATTTATTTACTTAGACTGTTTGTATGTATGTGCTCATTTATGTGTGGAAAGGTGTGCATGTGTGTCATGGTTTGGGAGTAAAAGTCAGAGAGTAATTTTGGGTGCTGGTTCTTTCCCTTCAGCATATTTGAGACAGGGTCTCTAGTTTGCTATCACATGTAAATAGACTTGCCTTAAAAGCACCTGATTATAGGCATGCACTGTTGCAGCTGTCTTTATAATGCAGAAGTAAAGGGATAGTTGCATGATGAGCACTTTAATCTATTAAACCATTTTCACACCCCTAAAGTTTATTAAGTAGGGCTTTGTTGTGTGAGTCTGTTTTGAGACACAATCTCACTTTCTAATTCTGTGTGGCCTGAAACTCACTATATAGTAGACATGCTAGGTCTGGAACCTGCAGAGATCCACCTGCCTCTGCATCAAGTGACCATACCTGGGTAAAAAGAGATATCATAGATTCAGCACAGATACTAGTAGAAAGAAAGAACTGTGGGAAAGTGTGGTCTTGTGATGGAGAGCCACACTTAAGAATTGATACAGAGCCATGTTACAGTTTTGGTGGCTTTGTAAATTCCATTTCAGTGAGTTCTTAGAGAGAGAGAGAGAAAGAGAGAGAGAGAGAGAGAGAGAGAGAGAGAGAGAGAGATCTCTGTGTCTCTCTCCTCTGTGTCCCTCTGTCTCTCTCTGTCTTCTCTTTTGGCAACAAGGTCATAGGTTAGTTCCTGAGGAGGCTTGGGTGGGATTATGATTTAATAAGGTAAAAGCATAGGTCAGAAGATTTCTGTACTGTGTCTTACTCTACATGAGATTCATAATCCTGCCCTGGAGCACCTCAGAAAATTGCTGCTTGTATCTGAGAAAGGAGTGAGTTCATAGCCAAAAGGTTTTTATATACTTTGGCCTTACACATGGCTTATTGATATTTGAGATATCACTAAAATTAGGAATGTTTTCTCTATCTACACAGCAAATTTTATTAATTTTATGTGATGGTCTTCAACTTGATCAGATCTAGAGTCGGCCAAGGGGCACTCCTCCAGGCACACCTGTGAAGGCTTATAGAGATCATATTATTCTCTGGGGTGTGTGTATGAGAGATTAGTTTATATATGAAGTTCATTGAGATGAGAAGATGTTTCTCTCTTCCAGAAGTGATAACACTGTTCCATTCTTTGGTCTTGTTACTGGATTGTGTAATAAGGACCAACATTTATCACTCTCTGGCTCCTGACTATAGATACAGTGTGATCAACCATCATTACCTGGCACTATAGCTGCTTTTTATACCCCCCTTTTTACTCACTTTTAAAATTTTACTTTTTGAGTGTCCACATGTTCATTCCATGACACTCAGTAAAGTTGAATAAGAAGTCACCCAAGGAAGTCATGGGCTCCTAACCTTGTGATCACAAAACTTTGGAGACAGAAGCTAGAGATTAAGGGATTCAACATAATCCAAGGATCAAGTGTACAATGGGGTATGGAGGCAGGTCTGCAGGAGCAGGTGAGACAATGATGGGCTCAGGCAACTGTAATATGGGACTTCGAGGCAAGGGGTCTGTTAATGTTTATTAAGGAATGAAATCTCTAAGGTATACTCACAACATAGAACACTGCTGCTGACCCAGCTTTCATTGTCCTGCCCTTCTGCCCAGTTTGCAAGCCATGCTTTTTCACAGCTTGATCCTACTCTGACCACCCAAGAGAGTGCGGGGTCCCTGACCCACAGTCTTTAAGGTGTCATGTATCCTAGAGAAGTCCATGCCCATAAAGTCAAAATGCTCCATCCAATTGGTCATTATTGGGCCAGATGACAAAATTCCCACAATTTAAATGTCTCTTATTGTCTTCCCCAGACCTTTCCCTGCCTGTAGGCCTCTGGACAGTCTCATGCCATAGAGTGTCTTCGTCCATGTGGCCTGTGAATCCAAGGTTGGAGCAGTGGGAGATGTGAGTCCCAGTTGCCTTGAAATCCAAGATTACAACATTTCTATAGTAATAGAGCCTCAGGATGTATGGGGCTAGGAAATGGGGAGGAAACTTTGCCAGGCCAATGATTAGATGGGGTGAATATCTTTCTTCTACTTCCCTGCCCATATCTCAGTATCTTGTCCCTTGACAGAGGGTAAGCCAAGCTGGTTTGAGAAACAAACATTAATTACAAGGCTGGGAATAGGAGCAGTTCATCAGGCTCCACCCAGTGCACCATCTCCAGGAGGTCATTACTAGGTAGCCCAGATAGTGGAGTCTCCAGGAAGCTGATACTAGAACTCAATGATCTAGCATCAGTTCCAATGCCCTGGGCCTCTCAGTTTCTCTCCTGTCTCCTCCTGTCCTTTCTTATCTCCTTCAAGTCTCCTCCTGTCTACTGGGTCTCCTTTTTCCCTCTTTGCATCCTCTTAAGTTCAGTAAGTTGTCAGGTTAATAGTAGAATCAAAATCCAGTGGGCTGACTGTAGCATGAATCTTAAAAGGTCTTATTAATAAAACTAAACCTGAAGCCAGGTATTGGGGTGAATGCTGGAAGATCAGAGAAGCAGAACAAGCCACAGCCACTTCACCTTGCCAGTTCCTCAGCTGATCCTGTTTCCTCAGACTGGATGCCTCTCAGCTGAACTGTGCTGCTCAAAAACCTAAAAGCTTAACCAGCCAAAAGCTTCTAGTTTCTGGTCTTCACGCCTTATCTACCTTTCTGCTTTAGGCTCACTTAGGAAGATTAGGAGGATTAAAGGCGTGAGTCACCATGCCTGGCTGTTTCCAGTGTGGCTTTAAACTCACAGAGATCCAGATGGATCTCTGCCTCCCAAGTGATAGGATTAAAGGTGTGTGAGCCACCATTTTCTGGCCTCTATATCTAGTGGCTGTTCTGTTCTCTGACCCCAGATAAATTTATTAGGGTACACAATATTTCAGGGAACACAATACCACCATAGGCTGACAGAGTAGAAACCACCCTTGATTGTTATGTGAATAGAGCCCAGACTGTTTGGGAGTTTGCTGGGATTCTTCTACCTCGGTGTCTTGACTGCTGAAAACCAAGGAAATGACACTGTGAAATTATTTTGCTTTGGAGCCAAAGATACATGTCAATCAGGATGTTTCACCTAAAAGATAGATGTATCAATGCCACAGCTCTCACAGGAAAAAAAGGACAGTGAACACAAATACAGAAAACATCAAGGAAAAGTCACCTAACAGCATTGTGGTCACTGCTCTTAGTTGGATGGCTCTGATGAGCTCTGTAAGTTGAGATCAAAACAAGGCTGCATTTGCCTGTGTGTAGGCTGTCTCATTAGAAGGCCACAGCTCCATCCATGCAGGACAAGAAGGAGTTCATTTTAACTACCCCTGACTGATGTTTCCATCAGGCCTGTGAATCACTGTAGAAAATTCCATTCTTTTCTTTTCTTTTTTTTTTTCCTGTTTTTAATTTTAGTCATGTGAATGTTTTGCCTGCATGTGTCTGTGCACAGTACCTACAGAGGCCAGAAGAAGGCAGGTATGCCTGGAACTGGAGGTACAGCAAATTGTTAATTACCATCTGGGTTCTGGGAATGGAACCTGGGTCCCCTGAAACAATAGCTGACTCTGTTATCTTTCTGCCTCGATAGGCACTTCCCTTTCTTCCTCTGGGATACAATGTGGTTAGTTTGCACAGCCCACTACACTATATGGGGTGGAGTGATTCCCTTTCTCACTGGTGGAAGGGTGCCCAGACTATTAACAACTAAAGAGAGATTTAAAGACACAATAGGGAATGTTTGTTATGTGACTTTACACTGAGGTCAGGTTAACTGAAGACACTTTTTACCTAGTTGTCACAGGGACTTCAAAAAACCAGGAGAAAAAAAAAGCAGAAACCATGTCATAAACAAGATAATTGGTTCTTCTCCCACCAAGAAGCTGGAGGATGGCTCCATTGCTTTAGGAGTTTTCCTTTGAAATTCATTTCAATCTCTGGACAATTTAATAATAATAAGAAGTGAAGTCTTCACAACAAGCTGAATACTTAGAAATGCAACAAGGAATAATGCATTTATGAACACTATTAACTAGTACAGCTTCTCGGTTGGCAGGTGAAAAACAACAAAACACAGCAGTATTAGTCAAGGGGCATTCTTACCTCCAAGTCATGTAGGAACAAATGTAAATTACAAAATAATAGAAAGAAATGCCTCTGGCATGTTCATCTTATACCATTGTTTTCTGGAGCTTTTAGCTGTTACAGTTTCTTACTTGATGATCTGTGGACTCCAGTTCTGTGGTGATCCTGTAACCTTTAGCTGAACAATTGATTAGAAGAGGGGACTGGGAAGAGAAAAGCTTGTGGTGCATGAGAACTTATTTCTTTGGAATTAGGGTCAGGGCCCTGTCTGTGTTCGTGAGGAGGAGAAGCACTTCTGACAGGTCTGGAGTGAGGCACAAGGAGGGAGCAATGAAATGAAAGCTCCTACCTTAGCTGGAAAATCTTTTCCCAATAAGTAACCCTGAAAGTGCAATTAAGTCTGGTGAGGTGGGTAAGGCTGTCCCTCCCTACCCCGACAAGAAGGAAATGAGAGGTGAGACCCCAAAACTCCCAGGACTGGGTTAGTGGCACTGGTGTCCAGAAGGAAAGAAACAGATTGCTTCCATAATGCATTCTGGGTTCCTGCAAATGAGCCTGTGGCCAAGCCTAGGTCTGCTGGAGGTCTTTGTCCCCCTGCCTGGGGGCAGTCAGCTGACTGGTTGTCTTTCTAGGTGGCACTTTGAACAAGGCTCAGTTGATGGCCTTGCCTGGCAGGGCATGCACTAGCCCATGTAGACTCCCCCCCACCCTAACTTCCACACTTAAAACAGAGACTCAGCAGCTTTCAGGAGCTAGCATGTGCCAGCACTTGACAATTCTGTTCTCAGGTTTTGTTTTTTTTTTTTTAAATCCCTCCCCAGTATTCCTTAAATGCCACAAATGAAACTTCCACCTGTGGGGTCAGGAGACTTGCTCTCCAGGTGCTTAAGTTTTAGTCCTATGTCGAGGAGGTCTGGGGACAAGAGACGGATTTTACTCTTTGTCTTGAATTTTTTGATGTCTGCTGGCTTGAGGACAACTTTAGGAAGACCTGCCAGGAGGCAGGCTATAAACTGATCTCTGGCTAAAGAGCCATCCTTATTACTGTGATCCTCATGTGGGTCCGGATCATAAACTTATTTGCATGCATCCTAGTTGGCTTTCAGACCCATCTGCACTTCTTATGGCAGCTTGAGAATGGATGGAGTGGTGTTAAGGTGAGTTAAAGCCCATCCACTGCCAGAGAGCAGGAAGAGGAAGTCAGATAGACAGAAATGGTTTGCATGTGGCAGAGGAAGAATCAGAAGTGGAGGTGAGGTTCAGAGCGTCAATAGAAAGCTTGGGGATAAGGTAACTGTTTTCATTTGCCTGTTAACTGGCAGAAGTTCCCGTGAAGCTGTTATGCGGCCAGATTTACTGATATCCGCCCCTATGTCCCATGGCTGCAGTGCCGAGAGAGAAAAATAAAAAATTAAAATAACAAACAGGGTCATAGGCTCCTATCTTAAGCATCCTTGAGAATAGGCAGTCTGTGAATTGGCATTAACAGCACAGGTTACCTGGACTGTTGTCATGATAGGGGTAAGGGCTGGGGCATAGGTACCCAGAAGACCCCTGGGGGGGCGGACACCATCCTATATTTCATCGAGATAGAATGTGTCATGGTACGCAGCAGCCGAGGACCCCCAGGAGTCCAGTGTGAGTAATATAGCTCAGGCTGCAGCTGCAGAAAATGGGGACTCACTAATCTTGGGGAGACGCAGTGGTGGTGGCGGTGAGAGCACAGTACCATGGTGGCAGGCAAATGCGTATTAGGCAGGGCAGTCACAGGTCTGCAGTTAGGTTTCTGACAACATTCAGCCCTGGACACTGAGTGATGGAATTTCCTATCTGAGTCATGGCACCAAATGATGGATGGTTATGATAAACGGCACTGGTGGCAATGCTGGTTACTGGCAGAAAAGTCACAAGCCACGGCCACAACTACCAGAGTTACAAAGAACTTTATTATAAAGAAGTAGGGGAGAGGAGGGAGGACAGCCAGGCCTGGAGAGAAAGAAAGATGGTGGGAGCATAGCAATGAGCAGAGATGGAGAGGGTGGGGGGGTCTGTGTCGGGCTTTTTTAAGGCACAGATTACATGACCACATAATCGCCAGCACCTGCTGATGCCATAAGATGCAAACCCTAAGCTGTGCATTTCCAGGGTCCTAACAAGGTACCTGGCCCTGAATAACTTTGCTCTGTGGACTGCATCTGTGCAAAGCATTGGGAGCAGGGAGCTGCATGTAGAGAGATCTTTGTACTCAAGTTCAACATGCTTTTGGTTCATCCATGGAAGGCAGGTTGCCAGATTTGGGAGGCTTAGTTTCTCCAGTATCTTTTAGACATTCAGCAATTTGCATTTAACTTTTATGTGTAAAATACATTTATAGTTAATTTTGTGGAGGTTGTAAAAGGCATCTCATGTACTGGGTAGTACACCACTATTAAGTTGTGATATAGAAGAGTAGAATTGGTGATATAAAGGATTTACCAATGCTTAGGAGATAATAAGGCTCACAAATTTAGTTGAGCAAAAGTTACCTCTAAAACACCCCAAAGATAAACAGTATGTTAGCCAGGACTGTTAGAGATTAGGATACTATGATATACATTTGTTCACCAGGATTGTCCCAACATTTGGCCCCAAACCATTACAAAGAGACATCCTTGATTTACAACATGCCACTAAGTCCATTTCTATATCAAATAACAGGCCTCTAATGAGCTGCCCAAGGAGGCATTACAGGGTCACAACTAACCTTAAGGTGTTGTACTCAGAGTCCTCCAAAGACCACCAAGAGACCAAATCAGATGCAAAAGCAGGGAGTCTTTGTATTGTTATGAGTTAACTCAGGTCTCTCCATCCATCCGATGCAGCAGCAGAGCAGGAGAGACCTAGAATAGCAATAGGGCAAGGTTTTTAAAGCAAAGGGGAGTTGGGGTCTACAGACTCCATAGGAACAGACTCAGGATTGGTTTGTGTGAGTTGCAACTGGGTTAGTAACTTTTAATTGGCTAGGGTCAGTTAAAGGTTACAGTTACCATTTTTGGGCAGGCCTGGTCAAATCTCTTGCTTTGTCCTTGAGCTGCCATGGAGGCTGTCTGGCCTAGTACGTACTGACTGTGGGACCTGAATCAGTGGCCCAGACTTTCACATTGACTCATTCAGGTAGCTCTAAGTTGGTGAGGTGTTCTAGACACTTGAGTGGTCACAGCACATGCTGCTTGCTCAAATCTCAGGAAACGCTGAGCCTCAGAAAATAACTGAAAAGCCTGTTATGACTTGTGCAAGACCTCCCCATCCCAGCTTTTATCTTTCCTACCTTCTACTTTTCCTCTCTTTCTCCTCCCCCATGACCTTCACCTCAGGACTCGTCACTGAAGAAGGTCCTGCTGTTTGAGGTCCCTGGTGGACTTAAGAAATAATTCTTGGAATATCTTTGCTGTGTAATGCTCCCATCTGCCTAAATGTCTATACTGGTAAGTTGCCTGTCTCTATTTAAATTGTTCAAAGTGTCACCTGGAGCCTGAACCTAAAAGACACAAGGATGATAGCATATGTAGAATGCAAACCACAGATGGGTGCATGCTATCATTAAAGAGAGTTTTCTTTATTAATCTCTTAAGTGTGTGGAGTGATTCCGCCCCCCTCACCCCCGGAAGGCATATTGATTCTGGAATAGCTGCACTTCTAGCCTTTTAGAAAAATGTTCCTGAAACAAGATCTCCTATGTTGACACAAGTGGCCTTGGCCCCAGTCTATTGTTTTTCAGGGCAGTGAGTGACCTTGCTGTCCTCTATATTATACCTGCAAAATCTTAAATTGAATGATTTTACCACCTCAGAGTTTCAAAATTGTCCATTTGAGTCATGCAATTGAATATCCATTGCAGTCAAAGGAAAAAGATTTGCATGTAGAGAATGGTTTATACCATCAGACCAGGATAGAAGGAATCATTTATTGTGTACACTGCTGGGGTAAATAGGGTAAGCAGTCAGCTGCTGGAGTCAACATTATGAAAAAGGACCTGATTGTAGCTGGGGGTGGGAGGTGATTTTGTAATTTCTCAGCATATACCAATTGATGACTTGTAAATGAAGACAAACCAGACTTGTTGGTATACAATTTGGGAAGGTCAACTTGCACCAAAGGATATTGAATTTTCTATTAAGCAACTCTTCTATACAGATATGTTCAGTCCTGTTTGACACAAGTATGTCAGCTCAGAGGTTTGAGAAAAAGTCCATTGAATGTAACTCTCTGTGTCAGGTTACAGATCTCAGTAGCCAACAAGTGCATAAGGGGGAAAAATCAATCTGTCTCTTACAAATGATATTCCCTCTACTAGAGGAGGTCCTAATTTTTTGAAGTCAATATAGCTAATTTTTTTATCTTATTATTTTATTTTAAAATATCGCTTATTGGTATTATTTTTAACATTTTCTTTAAGTACATTCCTGCTCTTATCTTTACTTTTTCTGTTCTCTAATGTATTTAGGTCATTAATAGTTTCATTCCTTTTCTCTCAAGAGGTGTTGATTATTGATTTCTATTTAGAGCAATGTCCCCTGTAGCCCAGGCTTGCCTCATCCTATGTAATTGAGAATTGCATTGAACAACTAATTCTGCCTCTGCTGCCCAGTGCTGGGGAAACAGTCCTGTAACTCCTTCCAGGCTGGGTCCAGTGAGAAGGAAAAATAGACCAGTTAATGAGTGTCCCTCAGTCTCTCTTGCTTTTTGGGGGGACATACCAATGAAGAGGGCTCTGCACCAGAATTGACCAACTTTGAAGCTGATGTGGTGACAGTGCAGAAACGGAGGGCAGAGCAGAGAGTGAGTGCTTCCCTGCTTCAACAATATTGAGATTAGCAATGTAGAGTCATGTAATCAATTTTAGATGCTCCATAAATGTCCTGATTGGCCATTTCTTGGGGTCCACAGACCAGGGCAATCAATAATCTGGGTAAAGAACTGACCTTATCATTAAGCCAAATTCCTGTAGCTCCACAAGTTTAACCAGTACAGAAGATCTGGGTAAAATGGTGTGGCTCTGCCTAACAGGATTGCTATTTTTCTTGTTTATGATGTATAGCCTCAGGAGGAAAAAGATGTGAGTAATCCTTGGTTTACTTTCATGCAAATCCCTAGTCTTTGGAACACATGGTCATGAATTCTGTTTCAACTTTCCAAAATAATTATTTGAGATTATGACTACATCACGTCCACAGCCTCTTTTCTGCCTGCAAGTCCTACCATTGATCACTCATTGTTTTCTAATACATGGCCTGTTTTTCTTTAACAATAGTTACATAGTAACAATAGTTCCTTTTTGAATGGGACCTGTGTTTGTATGTAGGACTTTCCAGCTGTGAAGCAAAGGATTGGCCGCACTGGACAATCAGTGTGTATTTGTATACAAAGGACTGTGTGATTTGGAAGGGGAACAGGAAATGCTCTGGGAGACTGGAAGTATTTCTACTAAAATACAGATTTCCCAGATTAGGGTCCTGTCTGCCCCTAAAGGGCAGAGCTGGTAAGGCCTCTGCTGTCTGTGTCATTTGATCTCTGATCACTCAGTAGGGGAGCTGCTACTGTACTGAGTCCCAGCTGGATGGCCTTAGCTAATGTGAGACCCTGGGAAGGCTTAGCAATTAGGAGTTCCTGTGGGAGGTAGCTTGCAGGTTCTTCCCAGGATTCTCCTCTGGCTGTGTTGTAGGGAGCTGTAAGGGAGATCACAAGACATGCCATGGTGAGTGTGGCGACCACTGATCCCAGACCAAGGGTAGCAGTTCAGCTGAGCTGTCAGAGCTTCTTTGACTGGGATGAACCGTGAGCCAGACTATGGTTCTTTTAGTCCATATGGTTACCTGGGCTGTGTGCCTTCTTCTCTGAGACTCCCTGAGTGTGGATTTTGTGAGGAAGGGGAGGCTCTGCCACTCTGGCTATAGAAGGCTATGATACTTGTAATATATTTGCATGTTGTTAGACAAGTGGATAGAACAGATTCAAGATCATGTGCCATAACCTATGTGGCAGGAAATAGACATTAAATTATTTTTCTAAACTCTTCTGTGATTGGGTATCAGTGGGGCTGGGTTTGCCTGAAACCACAAGGGGACATGAGACTTTGCAGAGCCATAGCAGGAGATTGCCTCCATTTTCCAAGAGAGGTCTAGAATTTGGGGCCTCTCTGTTTTGAAAAAATATCAATAGCTAGATTGTCAGAAACATAACATTTAAGGGTCACTTTGAGTTAATTTTGTGGGAGTTGTGAAGCCTGTGTTAATTTCTATACATATGGAATCATAGTTCGCTGGCTAATGTTGATGAAGATCACATTTTTCCTCCTGCATTTCTGTCTGTTGATTATAAGTTGACTATATTTTCCTGTTTTTGTTCTTGGCTCTTTCTGTCTCCTTTATTCTTTCACAAATATTGTACATTTTCTTGATCGTTGTAGCTTTGTGGTAAATTTAGAAGTCACATGGTGTCAATATGTGTATTATTTTTTCATAATCCTGTTGAGCATTCTGAGTGTTTCTACTTTGCATATAGCATTGGAATCAGGAATCCTGTCATAAATTGTTGAGGCTTTTCTTTGGGTTATATTTAATTCATGCTGCAAATTTATTATATACAACCTCTTCATATTGATGCATCATGTTCCTATGGATCATTTACTTACTTCCTTGTTTATGTAGGTTTTGTTGTTGTTAATCTGTGGAAGACTTTTATATTATTGGATAAAAAGTAATATAGGGATGGGCAGGTGATACAGCATGTATGTATTCTTCTTAGGGATAACATAAGTTTATATCCTAATATTCAAGTTGGAAGTCTTATAACTACCTACTACTCCATATCCAGGAGATCTGACACCTTCTTTTCTTGTATGTCACCTGTATATTCATGTAAGACATTCTACATCATACAAATGTACACAAAATGTAGAGATAAACTTGTTTTCAAAAGTTCTTGTAACTCATAAAGCAAGTAGAGCAAAACAAGTTGCTTTAGGTGTACAATACAAACCATACACTATTTCTTTAAAAAATCTGTTATCTTGCATTTGGTTTGGAAAAGTGATTTTTTTTTTTTTTGTTTTGTTTTTTGAGACAGGGTTTTTGTAACTTTGCACCTTCCCTGGAACTCACTTGGTAGCCCAGGCTGGCCTCGAACTCACAGAAATCTGCCTGGCTCTGCCTCCCAAGTGCTGGGATTAAAGGTGTGTGCCACCACTGCCCTATTATCTCATTCTGATGCAGACTTACAGGCATTCATCAATCATAGGTGATCTGCCTAGGTGATCTTAACAATTATCCTTTTCTTTATTATAAGAGAATGAGATCCTTTTTTAATTTTTTTATTTTATAATTTAATTTAATTTTACACATCAGCCATGGATTCCCCTGTCCTCCCCCCTCCCACCCCTGCCCTCGCCTTCCCATCTCCTCCAGGGCCAAGACTCCCCTGGAGATTCAGCTCAACCTGGTGGATTCAGTCCAGGCAGGTCCAGTCCCCTCCTCCCAGGCTGAGCAAAGTGTCCCTGCATATGCCCAATCACAACTATTTTCTACAAAGTTAAAATATCAGAAAGCTTCAAGCAAATCTCTCCAACTTTGGTGGAATAGCTCTCCTCAACCTATCCATTTTCTATCATTGGCAAAGGACAGAAGTGGAGTGCACAGGATGAGTGCTGACCAGTGACTTCTTGTGGTTTAATTTTTATTAGAATCTTGTTCTTGTTTAAGGACTATAATATATACTTGAAGATAGGTCTTTTTATCTTGTTTGGTCAGTGGTGCCATCTGTGTTGTTGATTTTATTAATTGTCATCTAAATTTATTGTTTCTCTGGAAAATGATGGACCTTTACTAATTTTTTTTTCTTCAGAAAATTTGCTACATGATGTTATAAGTTCCTTGAGTTTCTGTTGGATTGGAAGTTTGTGTGGAAATACAGTTTTAATTTTCTCTTCTTGATCTTTGAGGCTCACTTTTCCTCATTTCTTGACAAATCTGTGTTTTCCAGTTGTTGCTACCTTCATGTTTTGTGTTTTTGCTGCTTAAGTGATTGACATGGTTAATAGATTGGATTTGTGTTTTTAAAATCTTCTAATATTATTGCCTCTGTCTTAATTAACTTCAGATGTCAACATGATGGAGCCTAGAGTCATCTGAGGGAACATTGATTGAAGTTATGCCCAGATCAGAATCTCTAGTTACTGTGTTTGTGAGAAATTGTGTTGATTGATATGGGAAGGCTCTTCCACTGAGGTTTCAGTACCCTAAGCAAGTAGGCCTGAGATGGTTGAGAGATATAGCTTAGGACAAGACAGTAACCAAGCAAGAGAGAATTCCAGTAAACAGTTTCCCTGTGGTTTTTGCCTTCAGTTCCCAGCTTGAGTTTCTGTGCTAAGGTTTCAAAATTGTGGATTATGATCTGGCATTATCAGCCAAATAAACCTGTTAATTACCCGAGATGCTCTTAGTTGGAGAATTTAATCAAAGAAAGAAACAAGTAAGTTGGATCAAAATGTGGTACACCAAAAGTGATTTTGTTGCTTGGTAGAATGTGGAAATGTTGTCTTTTGGAGGAATGTATAAGATATTACAACTTTAGATGGCAAAAGCCATAGAAAGCTCACACAGAGCTTAATCGTCTATTCTTGTAGGACTGTGAATATGGGAGTGTTGAAAGTAATGCAGACAGTGGAGCTTGAGGTCATAGGATTTAAGTGGGAAACAGACACCATGAAAAATTTAACTAGAGGTCATTTGTATGATATTTTGTCCCAAATCATTCCTATTTTCTCTGTTCTCTGAAAAATTGAGTAAAGTAGAATGAAAAAGTAATTGGCTGATTTCTTAGACAAACTATTGATTTTGTTGGGTGTTTATTACTGACGACTCATTCAGGTCTTCAGTGGAAAAGAAAGAAGTGGTGCAGAAACAAGTGGAAAGTCAGTGCTCACATCCCTTTCTTTTTAGAAAAATTTGTTCTTCTCTCATACAGTACATAGAGAAAAACAGCATGAGGTAGTTTCAAATGGCAGGCATGTGGTGAACCAGAGGCAGGAAATTTCAAGTTTAGCACTATTAAAGAGAAGGCCTGTCTCGGCATTTGAAGCCTAGGAAGGTACCCTAAGGATAAGACTCCATCTATCCAAGCCTTTGATTTAAGGAAGGAATAGGCAACTTGATTCCTAATTCAAAGAAGCAACTTCATACAGAACCTGTTGTCACTCTGGTCCAAGCATAGTAGTGTCCATCACAACTTAGAAGCCAAGTTCGGGGGGTGGGGGAGTGGATAACCCATGTTGTGCTGGTTCTGGAAACAAGAAAGATGCAAAACTTATAGCTCATGATTTCTTCCTCTGTGGTTTCAGTTCAGCACTGTTGCACTCATCTCTGTTTGGCAGAGTCGGAAACCCAGGGAGGAGACTGGGAGAGTTCATTGCACGAAGCTGTGAAGATGAAGCCAATGCTGTATGTTGAAATGATAGGATGTTGAGACACTCAATCTGTGAGACATCTGCAGAGCTGCATACAGGGAACAGAAGTAGCAAAGGAAAGACAGGTATTAAAATTTTCAGGGATAGAGTTTTCTAAGCCCCTTGAGAACGAAGCCCCACCTATCTGAGACAGAGAGAGCTATAGGATTTGTTTTTTGCCCTGCTGAATTTTAGTCTTTCCTTGTTCTATTCCTCCCCTCACTGCTCACATCCCTTTCTTTCTTTTTTAAAAAAATTATTCTCTCATGCAATACATCCCAACTACAGTTTCGTGGAACTGCCCCAGAGGTCCAGCCTTTAGACCAGCAGTCAGAGCTCAAAGGGAAATCCACAGCATGGTACAGCTATGACTTTTCTATCTGAGGGTTATTAGGCAAATAAGAACACTCGTGTACTCTCTTGATGGTTTCTTTTCTTTATTCTTTCATGTTGTTTTCATCATGCTGTTCTCTCTCATGTTGTTCTTTCTCATTGCTCTGTCCTATCATGTCTTTTTACAGTTTATATATTCCAACAAACACTTTCAGGCAATAAAAGTCATAAAAAAAGTTGCATTCATAGATAAAGACATGACTAAAAACAGAGACATCTGACATCTCTCATGCAATATATCTTTTTTCCACTTTAATTTGTTCTCTGTATTTGTTTATTACTAAAATTAAGATAACAAGATTACCTTTATTACAAATTTCTGTGAATTAGAAAAAAAGATCAATTCTAATCATTACCTTCTAAACCAAATCATCCAAAAATTCTACTGATATTCTTTCTTTCTTTTTTTAAAAATTTTTTCTTTATTATTATGTGTTTTAAATTTTATACATCAGCGATGGGTTCCGCTGTCCTCCCCCCTCCCGCAACCACCCCCACCTTACCCCCAGGCCCTCCCCTCCATTTCCATGTCCTCCAGGATCAAGGAACCCCTGGGGATTCATTTAAACCTGGTGGATTCAGTACAGGCAGGTCCTGTCACCTCTTTACAGACTGAGCAAAGTGTCCCTGTGTAAGCCCAAGGTTTCAAACAGCCAGCTCATGCACTAAGGACAGATCCTGGTCCCACACACTGGGTGCCTCCCAAACAGATCAAGCTATTCAATTGTCTCACTTATCCAGAGGGCCTGCTTCAGCTGGGGGCTCCACAGCCTTTGGTTCATAATTCATGTGCTTCCATTCGATTGGCTATTTGTCCTTGTGCTTTTTGAAATCTTGGATTCAACAATTCATGCTCTTGCAGACGCTCCTCTTTCTCGACAGTTGGACACCTGGAGCTCCACCTGGGGCCTGCCTGAGGATCTCTGCATCCACTTCTATCAGTTATTGGATGAGAGTTCCAAGATGACTGCTAGGGTGTTTAGTCATCTGATCACCAGACTATGTCAGATCAGGCTTTCTCTTGACCATTGCCAGCAGACTACAGAGGATATGTCATTGTGGATTTCTGGAGACCTCTCGAGCACTCTGCCTATTCCTGTTCTCATGTGGTCTTCATTTATCATGGTCCGTTATTCCTCATTCTCCCTTTCTGTTCTTGATCCAGCTGGGATCTCCTGCTCCCCTAAGCTTCCTTTCCCTCAAATCTTGCCCTTCATTACTCCCACTGTCGTCCAGGTTGTTCATGTAGATCTCATCCATTTCTCTGTCATTGGGTGATCCTTGGGTCTTTCCTAGGGTCCCGTTTTATAGGTAGCCTCCCTGGAGTTGTGTAGCAGTCTAGTCATCTTTGTTTTACATCTAGTATCCTGCTATGAGTGAGTGCATACCGTGTTTGTCCTTCTGAGTCTGGGTTACCTCACTCAGGATGATTTTTTCTAGATCCATCCATTTGCCTGCAAACCTCATGATGTCATTGTTTTTCTCTGCTGAGTAGTACTCCATTGTGTATATGTACCATATTTTCTTTATCCATTCTTCAGTTGAAGGGCATCTGGGTTGTTTCCAGGTTCTGGCTATTACAAACAAAGCTGATACGAACATAGCTGAGCAAATGCCCTTGTGGTATGACTGAGCATTCCTTGGGTATATGCCCAAGAGTGATACAGCTGGGTCTTGGGGGAGATGGATTCCCAATTTTCTAAGGAAGCGACACATTGCTTTCCAAAGTGGCTATACAAGCTTGCATTCCCACCAGCAGAGGAGGAGAGTTCCCCTTGCTCCACATCCTCTCCAGCATAAGCTGTCTTCTGTGCTTTTGATCTTAGCCATTCTGACAGTTGTAAGATGGTATCTCAGAGTCGTTTTGATTTGCATTTCCCGGATAATTAGGGATGTTGAGCAATTCCTTAAATGTCTTTCAGCCATTTGAATTTCCTCTGTGGAGAATTCTCTGTTTAGTTCTATAGCCCATTTCTTAATTGGACTGTTGGGCATTTTGATGTCTAATTTCTTGAGTTCTTTATATATTCTGGATATCAGCCCTCTGTCAGATGTGGGGTTGGTGAAGACCTTTTCCCATTCTGTAGGCTGTCTCTTTGTCTTGTTGACTGTGCCCTTTGCTCTACAAAAGCTTCTCAGTTTTAACAGTTCCCATTGATTGATTGTTTCTCTCAGTGTCTGTGCTAATGGTGTTATATTAAGAAAGTGATCTTCTGTGCCAATACATTCAAGAGTACTTCCTACTTTCTCTACTATCAGGTTCAGAGTAGCTGGATTTATGTTGAGGTCTTTGATCCACCTGGATTTAAGTTTTGTGCACAGTGACAGATATGGATCTATTTGCAGCCTTCTACACATTGACATCCAGTTATGCCAGCACCATTTGTTGAAGATGCTTTCTTTTTTCCATTGTACATTTTTGGCTTCTTTGTCAAAAATTATATGTTCATAAGTGTGCGGGTTAATGTCAGGGTCTTCAATTCGATTCCATTGGTCCACATGTCAGTTTTTATGCCAGTACCAAGCTGTTTTTATTATAGTAGCTCTATAGTAGAGCTTGAGGTCGGGGATTGTGATGCCTCCAGAGGTTGTTTTATTGTACAGGATTCTTTTGGCTCTCCTGGGTTTTTTGTTTTTCCATATGAAGTTGAGTATTATTCTTTCCAGATCTGTGAAGAATTGTGTTGGTAATTTGATGGGAATTGTGTTGAATCTGTAGATTGCTTTTGGTAAGATCGCCATTTTTACTATATTAATCCTGCCTATCCATGAGTATGGGAGATCTTTCCATTTTCTGACATCTTCAATTTCTTTTTTGAGGGACTTAAAGTACTTGTCATATAGGTCCTTCACATGCTTAGTTAGAGTAACCCCAAGGTATTTTATATCATTTGTGGCTATTGTAAAGGGTGATGTATCTCTGATTTCCTTCTCAGCCTGTTTGTCTACTGTATATAGGAGGGCTACTGATATTTTTGATTTGATCTTGTATCCTGCAATGTTGCTGAAGGTTTTTATTTAGCTGTATCAGTTCCTTGGTTGAATTTTTGGGGTCACTCATGTATACTAACATGTCATCTGCAAATAGGGAGAGCTTGACATCTTCCTTTCCAATTTGTATCCCCTTAATCCCTTTATGTTGTCTTATAGCTCTGGCTAGAACTTCAAGTACTATATTCAAGTAGGGGGAGAGGGGACAGCCTTGCCTTGTTCCTGATTTTAGTGGTATTGCTTTGAGTTTCTCTCCATTTAATTTGATGTTGGCTGTTTGCTTGCTGTAGATTGCCTTTATTATGTTTAGGTATGTTCCCTGTATTCCCGAATGCTCCAAGACCTTTATCATGAATGGGTGTTGGATTTTGTCAAATACCTTTTCTGCATCTAGTGAGATGATCATGTGGTTTTTTATTTTTGAGTTTGTTTATATGGTGTATTACATTGACAGACTTTCGTATGTTGAACCACCCTTGCATCCTTGGAATGAAGCCTACTTGATCATGGTGGATAATTGTTTCGATGTGTTCTTGGAGTCTGTTTGCCAGAATTTTATTGAGTATTTTTGCATCAGTGTTCATGAGGGAGATCAGTCTGTAGTCCTCTTTCTTTATTGCATCTTTGTTTGGTTTAGGAATCAGGGTAATTGTATCCTCATAGAAGGAGTTTGCTAATATACCTTCTGCTTCTATTGTGTTGAACAATTAAAAGAGTATTGGTATTAAGGCTTCTTTGAAGATCTGGTAGAATTCTGCAGTGAAACCATCAGGTCCAGGGCTTTTTTTGGTTGGGAGACTTTTAATGACTGATTCTATTTCCTTAGGGATTATTGGACTATATAAATGGTTTATCTGGTCTTGATTTAACTTAGGTATGTGGTACCTATCCAGAAAATTATCCATTTCTTTTAGATTTTTTGTGTAGTAGAGGTTTTTGAAGTATGACCTGATGATTCTCTAGATTTCCTCATTGTCTGTTGTTATGTCCCCCTTTTCATTTCTGATTTTGTTAATTTGGATGCTCTTTCTCTGTCTTTTGGTTAGTTTGGATAAGGGCTTGTCTATCTTGATGATCTTTACAAAGAACCAACTCTTTGTTTCATTAATTTTTTGTATTGTTCTCTTTATTTCTATTTTATTGATTTCAGCTCTCAATTTGATAATTTCCTGACGTCTGTTCCTCCTGGGAGACTTTGCTTCTTCCTGTTCAAGGGCTTTCAGGTGTGCTGTCAAGTCACTAGCGTGAGATTTCTCCAGCTTCTTTATGTGGGCATCCAGTGCTATGAATTTCCCTCTTAGCACTGCTTTCACAGTATCCCATAAGTTTGGGTATGTGGTGTATTCATTTTCATTGATCTCTAGGAAGTCTTTAATTTCTTTCTTATTTCTTCCTTAACCCATTGGTTTTTCAGTTGAGCATTATTCATTTTCCATGAGATTGTCGGATTTCTGTAGTTTTTTCTGTTGTTGAAATCTAACTTTAAACCATGGTGGTCTGATAGAACACAGGAGGTTATTCCAATTGTTTTGTATCTGTTGAGATTTTCTTTGTGGCCAAGTATGTGGTCGATTTTAGAGAAGGTTCCATGGGGTGCTGAGAAGAAGGTATATTCTTTTTTGTTAGGGTGGAATGTTCTGTAGATATCGATTAAGTCTATTTGAGCCATAACATCAGTTAAGACCATTATTTCTCTGTTAAGTTTCAATATGGCCAATCTGTCCAGAGGTGAAAGTGGGATGTTGAAGTCTCCCACTATTAATGTGTGGGGTTTTATCTGTGATTTAAACTTTAGTAATGTTTCTTTTACATATGTGGGTGCCCTTGTGTTTGGGGCATAAATGTTCAGAATTGAGACTTCATCTTGGTGGATCTTTCCTGCGATGAGTATGTAATGTCCTTCATCATCCCCTTTGATTGATTTTAGTTTGAAGTCTATTTTGCTGGATATTAGGATGGCTACATCAGCTTGCTTCTTAAGACTATTTGATTGGAAAGTCTTTTCCCAGCCTTTTATTCTTAGGAGGTGTCTATCTTTGAATTTGAGGTGTGTTTCTTGTATGCAGCATCAAAATGGGTCCTGTTTTTTATCCATTCTGTTAGTCTGTGTCTTTTTATAGGTGAATTAAGTCCATTGATATTAAGCGATATTAATGACCAGTGATGGTTCATTCTTGTAATTATTTTTTATTTTTTTTGTGGTAGTTTGTGTGTACTTCTCTTCTTTGGGGTTTACTTCTGTGTTGTTATCTATTGCCTGTGTTTTCTTGGTTGTATCTGCCTTCCTTAGGTTGGAATTTTCCTTCTAGTGCTTTCTGTAGGGCTGGGTTTGTGGATAAGTATTGTTTAAATCTGGTTTTGTCTTGGAAGGTCTTGTTCACTCCATCCATGATGACTGAAAGTTTTGCTTGGTATATTAGTCTAGGCTGGCATCCATGGTCTCTTAGTGTCTGCATTATATCTGTCCAGGTCCTTCTGGCTTTCAAAGTCTCCTTTGAGAAATCGGGTGTTATTCTGATGGGTTTGCCTTTATAAGTCACTTGGCCTTTTTCCTTTGCTGCCCTTAATATTCTGTCTTTATTCTGTACGTTTAGTTGTTTATTTATTATGTGGCTAGGAGACTTTTTTGGGGGGTCTAGTCTGTTTGGTGTTCTATAGGCTTCTTGTATCTTCATAGGCATTTCCTTCTTTATGTTGGGAAAGTTCTCTTCTATGATCTTGTTAAATATATTTTCTGTGCCTTTGAGTTGGTATTCTTCTCCTTCCTCTATCCCTATTATTTGTAGGTTTGGTCTTTTCATGGTGTCCCAAATTTCTTGGACATTTTTGGTCATGACTTTGTTGGTTTTAGTGTTTTCTTTGACTGATGAATCTATTTCCTCTACCATATCTTCAACACCAGAGATCCTCTCTTCCATCTCTTGCATTCTGTTGGTTATACTTGCATCTGAAGTTCCTGTTTGTTTACTCAGATTTTCTATTTCCAACATTCCTTCTGCTATTGTCTTCTTCATTTTTTCTATTTCCCTCTTCAGGTCTTGGATTGTCTCCCTTGCTTTTTCATGATTTTCATTCAAGGATTTATTGTTTTCTTCTGCTTTAATTGTCCTTTCCTCTAGTTTTTTATAGCGTTCTTCCCATTTTTTGTTTGTCTGTTCCTCTACTTTATTTTTTATTTCTTCTATATAAAGCTCTACCCTCTTCATGATGTTACTTATAGGGTTGTTTTCTTCTTCTTCTTCCATTCTGTGATGTTCAGGTCTAGCTGTTGGAGAAGGGCTAGGTTCTGGTGATGCTGTATTGCTCTTTATTCTGTTGTATGTACTTCTGCCTTGACGTCTGCCCATCTCTTCTTGGGTTAGTTCTTGGTCTTATCAGTGTACTTGGTCCAGAGAGAGTTGAACAGACTTAGGGATCCTCTCTCTGGTCCTGATGGAAGCTCTGGGCCAGATGGGTGCACTGGTCCAGATGAGAGTGCTGTCTGGATAGGAGCTGGGGGGCTGGACTGTGAGTCTTGGGAAGTCCCCGGGGTCTCCTTATTTTGTCCAGATGGGAGCTCCTCTTGTCTGGATGGGAGTTCCAGGGCAGTCTGGAAGCTGGGGGCTGGTCTCTGAGTCTCAGAAAGTGGCTGGGGTCTCGGGAAAATGGGTGTGGGGGCAGGGTGTGGAGACTGCAGTGTGTGTCCAGCGGTGGGACCCAGGCACAGTTGCCTCTCTGACTATGTCCCAGGCAGTTATCTCTGGTCCAGATGGGAGTTCTGGGGCGGATTGAAGCTGGGGGCTGGTCTCTGAGTCTCAGGAAGTGACTGGGGTCTGGGGCAAATGGGTGTGGGGGCAGGGTGTGGAGACTGCAGTGTCTGCCTGCAGTCCTGGAAAATGGGAGCCTTCCTGCAGAGCCCGTGGTTTGGCAGGAAACTGGGGCCAAGTTGGTCAGGTCCTCCCGGAGTGGCCTGTGTCCAGTGTTGGGACCCAAGTGCACTTGCCTCTCTGGCTATAGCCCCAGGCACTCACCTCTGGTCCAGATGGGAGTCCTGATATTCTTTCAAATCATTGCATTTAACCCCAGACTTGAGACTCGTAAAGCTCACAAAATACTTGAGACTCATTCTTGCTTCTTTGGGTAAAATTAAACTTAAAGTCATTCATATGTATTCAAACTTCACACATTCTATAGCATTTAATGGTAATAAGTGTGGAAAGAGATCACCCAGCACCAGGAAAAAGACTAAAACTATCATAGAGCTCACTGCTGTACAGTTTAATTTAAAAAAAAAAAACAACTTTCACATCTGTAGCATGGCATTATCAACAGTAGAGCAATGAACAATTTAGCCCTGAACTGACTGTCCTAATTTTGCCCTATTTTAGTATTCTCTTCAGGATTGCATCCTTGTTAGAGGCAGAAAGTACAGAGGCATCTGAATGGCTCACTTTCTTCATATCCATTTCCATTATGACTTGTTAGTTTATTTTCAGTCTGTATTAATCTTTCCATCCTTGCTACAGACAGTAATGTGTAGACTCATCTCCTAGGAAAGGCATTTTGGACCTCTCTCAAGATTTTTTCACTTTTGTTCTCCATCAGTCTCATCTTCACCAGGGGTCAGTGGTGATGATTACGTACTGGCTGAAAAGAAGGAGGCTTCTTGGCACTGGGGTTGAGGGTCAGCTTTTTCAAGTCCTTTGCTAATATTTCTGTCTGTGAGACTGTATTATCTCAGGAGTCTTGTTCATTGCTTGTTTAAGGAGATTTTGACTTCAGAACAGAGTCAAACACCTCTGATGGCTCCTCCATGGTGATGGGCAGAAGTCTCTAAAGCTCCAAAGAAAATTGCGTAGTCTTGGAAAAGACTGAAACCAAACTCACCAGCAGGGGCAAAGTGAGCCCCTCATGCAATATATCTAAGTAGCCTCTCATGAGCAAGCAAGGTGCTGTGTGTAAGCTTCTGATTATCTAAGAAGACCTGTAGCCTCTCTCAGCTTGGGCTTCAAGTTAGACTAGTCATTGCTTGGCCACTGTAGAAGCTCTGAGTCACCATTGCTCCAATATATCTTGTAGGCAGGACAAGTGTGGTTCTAAACTTGTGTGGAAGGCTTGGTGTGCCAGTCCCACCACTGAGAGCCTTTTGTGCTTACAGAAGATGGCTGGTTCAGCCTCTGTATTCTTGATTACTAGAAGTCCTCACTGGGGTCACCCTTATAGGTTCCAGGAAGTTTGTACTGCACTGTTCTGATATTCCCTGCTAAAAGCTTCCCATTCCAGTCATCTCTCTCTGTCTTTTACCCCTCTGTCCCTTCCTTACTCACCTGGCCCTTCCTGTTCCCATCCTCACCTGCCTTCAGTCCACCCACAAAATTTATTCTATTTCCTCTTTTCAGGGAGATCCATGCATCTCTCCGAGAGCTGTTCTTGTTAATTGGCCTCTCTGCATCTATGGATTGTACTGTGATTAATGGTGATTACGGTGATTGTACTTTACTTAACAGCTAATATCCATGTGTAAGTGAGTATGCCATGTTCGTCTATATGCTTCTGGGTTGCTCCATTCAGAATAATAAAAAACTCAAGAAACTAGGTAAAAACAAACAGAATAATCCAATTATAATGGGGTAGCCCTCTAAACAGAATTCTCAGTAGAGAAATCTAAAATGCCTGAGAAAGACTTGAAGAAATATTCAGCATCTTAGGCATCAGGGAAATACATATCAAAACTACTTTGAGATTTCATCTTACAGATGTCAGAATGGTTAAGTTCAATAACACAAGTGACAGCTAATGCTGGCAAGGACGTGGAGCAAAGGGATTCATGCTGTTACAAGTGAAAACTTGTACAGCCACTATGGAAATCAATATGCAATCCTTAGAAAACCTGGAGTCAATCTACCTCAAGACCCAGCTATACCACTCTTGGGTATATAATCAAAAGATGCTTCTCCATCTTACCAAAATGACACTTCCCCAACTATGTTCATAGTGGCTTTATTCATAATAGCCAGAAACTGCTATGTCTGTGATAGATTGGGTTGATTGAAGATTGATGAGGGAAGACTCCTCCACTGAGGGTGACAATATTCCTAAGAAAGTGGGTCTTGGCTGGAAAAGAGAGCAATATGAGCATGAGAGTGATTAGGTAAGAGTGAAAGCCAGGAAACAATCTTTGCCCATGGGTTTTGCCTTCAATTGTTAGCTTAAGTTTCTGACACAATCAGCCAAATAAACCCATTCATTGCTTGAGATGTGTTTTGTTAGTGGATTTAATCATAGCAGTTAAAAGCAGGTTAAAACAAAAAAAAAAATAAATGAACAAAAGTGATTTTGTTGGTAGGTAGAACATGGGAACGTTGTCTTTTGGAAGAACATGGAAGATATTGGAACTTTAGGTGGCAAAAACCATAGTAAGTTGTATACAGAATTTAATTGGCTGTTCTTGTAGGACCAGGAAGATGGGAATGTTAAGAATAATGGCAGAAAGTGGACTTTCAGATTATAGGATTTCAGTCAGAAATAGACTCCATAAAAATTAAGCTAGAGGTCGTTTGTATGATTTGGGCTCCAAAATCTTATTCTGCCCATGCCCTGGGAATTTAGTAATGCAGAATTAAAAAATAATGGGCTAATTTCTTAAATGGAATATCAAATCTGTTGGATGGCTAATACCGATGATTCAGGTCTACAGTTGAAAAAAAAACAAGTGGGCAGAAATAAATGAAAATGAAAGGGTAGTTTCAGATGACAGTCAAGTGCTGAAACAGGCAGGAATTTTCAAGGAGTTTATCACCATTATAGAGAATGCCCTTGCTATGGAATGAAAGCCTAGTAAAATGACCTAAAGGTAAGACTCCATTCAGCTAAACCTTTCAGTTATGGAAGGAATGAGCAAAATGATTCCTAGTCCCAGGAAGCAGCTTCATACTAAACCTGCTGCACCTATGGTCCAGGAATATTAGTGTCCACCCCAGTTAAGAAATCAGACTTTGCAGCATCACTCATCCTGTGTTGGTCCTGGAAGCCAGAAGGAATCATGATTTAAGGTCATGGATTCTTAGTCTGTGGTTACAGTTCAGCATTGTTGTAGGCATCTGTGTTTGGCAGAGTCAGAAACACAGTGAGGAGATTGCATGAAGCTGTGAGGATGAAGCCTAGTGTTGTTGGATTTTTTTTTTTTTTTTTACTCTTTACTGTTTTAGAGGCCTGCCTGCACCAACTCTCAAATAAATCACAAACAAGGGGCCTTATTCTTCTCATAAATGCCTTGCCTTAGCTTGGCTTGATTCTAGCCAGCTTTTCTTAACTTAAATTTTCCCATCTACATTTTACCTCAGGGCTTTTATCTTTTTTCATTCTGTGTACCTTTTTTTACTTCTTACTCCATGGCTCACTGTGCAGCTGGTCCCTAGCATTCTCTCCTTTTCTTCCTTTTTTTGACTCCCAGATTTCCCCTCCCATTTATTCTCTTTGCCTGCTGGCCCTGCCTATCCTTTCCTGCCAAGCTATTGGCTGTTCAGCTCTTTACTAGACCAATCAGGTGTTTTAGACAGGCTTTAGAAGTATCACAGCTTCACAGAGTTAAACAAATGCAACATAAAAGAATGCAACACACCTTTGCATCATTAAAACACATGTTCCACAGCATAGACAAATATAACACATCTTAAAATAATATTCCACAACAGCCTGGGTTGCATTTTGTTGAGATACGTAAGGTTTGAGACATCTTTCATGGAGAACTAGCTACATACAGGGAGTGGAAGTAACCAGAGAGAGAGATGTATGAGAAGTTGCAGGGTTAGGGCCGTCTGAGCTGTTTGAAAATGAAGCTCCATGCCTCTGAAGTAGAGCTACACGATTTGATATTTGTCCTGCTATGCTTCAGTTTTGCCTTGGTCTAATCTTTCCTTCCTATGTCTCCATTTCTCTGTTTTGAATGTGAATGATATTTGTGCCATTGTATGTTGAAAAGACAACTCATTTTCTGATTTTATAAGATGTCACTGTCAAGAGATTGTCTTGAGTGTCATAAGAGACTTTGGATATTTGAACAGTGTAAGGGCTGCTTGAAGATTATGAGGATCATTGAAGTGACTAAGTACATTTTTCTTTATGGATGACCATGAGCCTATAGTGACCTGGGTCAAAATGTAGTTGATTGAATGAAAAACCTCCTAAATAGAATGAAATACTTGAACATGTGTCTCTCTTTGGTGACTTTCTTTTCACTGCTTATAAAACCTTAAGTAGGAGGAGCTTTCTGGATGAAATTCCTCACTGAGGGTGTGATATGTCTCTATAGCCTCAACACATTTCCTGTTCTTTGTGTCTACTATGTTGTGGTTAAAACTAATCATCCAGCTTCCTTGTATTGTCATGCCTTCACCACAATTACAGACTTCATCTCTAAATCACATAAGCTATAGTAGAAGCAATTGCTATCCAGTGTTAAGGCAGTTTGGTAGCCTGCTCTTTTAAATTTTGTTTTTGAAGGCAACATTTGCCTTTGTAGCCCTGGCTGTCCCAAATATCTCTATATACCAGGCTGGCCTCAAACTCAGAGATCACCCTGACTCTGGCTCTCAAGTCCTAGGATAAAAGGTGGGCGAACATTCCTGGATTTTTTGTTTTTATATTATTGGGTAATAGACCTGGGATGCAGGTTTTGGTACATTTCAAGCATATGCTATTGTACTGAACTTCACTCATATCTTTAATTTTAAAATTAGGCAGAGTGTATCATTCTGTTTCTCAACATGTATTCATATTAATACTGCCTGAGCCTTCTGAGTTATTGAATTACAGGTGCATGACCTTCTTCCTGCCTGTTGTGTTTTTTAAATGAATATGAGTATTTTACCTGTATGCATGGATATGCACCACAAGCGTACTTGGTCCTCACAGTGGTGAAATGATGGTCTCAGAAATCCTGAACTTGGAATAGTGGTTAGTTATGATTCCCTGTGTAAATATTGGCAATTGAGCCCACCTCTTTGCAAGACCAGCAAGAGCTCTTTTCTACTGAGCCATCTCTCCTGCCTGTGTTGATTATTTATGACCAACATTTATATTGCTAATGTTTTCATCTCTCCATTTATGACTGTTACAGCATGCAGTACTGTTTTAGTAAAATTTTATTGATGTTACAGTTTGAATTGGAACACTTCAGGTTTCTGGAAGATAGATTTAAAATTGGAGTGAATGCATAAATCTTTGTAAGAACATCAGTAAAAAACCCTTGATTCTATTTTTTTGTTTGTTTGATTGATTTTTGCATGGGAGACAGGGTCCTAATATGTACTTCTGGCTGTCCTGTACCTGATTGCATAGGCTAGGCTGACATTCTTCTCAGAGGCAGATTTAACTACCTCTGACTTTTGAGTGTTTGGGTTAAAGTGTGAGCCAATACACCCAGCTTGTCAATCTTATTTTTCTTCTTTGTAGTAAGTAATTGTTCATACACTTTCTCTCATGTACTGTACTGTTTATCTGTTTTCTTGTCTCTCTATGTTTGGTAATAGGCATTTCCCTTGCAAGGTGATATCCCATTTAAAGGGTAAAGAAATGACAGAGGTGACTCTCCTATTCATTTTCCTTCTAAAATGACTTTGTGATTACTTTATAATGTCTATGTCATAGTATAAGTGTGGGGAGAACCAGAATTATATGATTATACTGTCAAAGAAGTATACATTTACAATGTCAGTATCATGCTTTCTTTTGTACAAATGTATGGGATCTTTTAGAATTCAGTGACCTATGATGATGTGCATGTTGACTTCACTAAGGAAGAGTGGGCTTTGCTGGATCCTTCCCAGAAGTATCTCTACAAAGATGTGATGCTGGAGACTTACAGGAACCTCACTATTATAGGTAAAACTGACTTTTCCTTCACATTTTAAAATAAGATGACAACTGTTACTTGGTTATTGATGCTGTTCTGTAATTTGATTGAAAAGAATAAATCAGGCATGATTCTAAGATTCACTGAAGATAGTAACTTAAATTTTGCAGTTTTCAATAATATAACATACATTTTCTGGTGCTATATTTCAGGATACAGTTGGGAAGACCATAATATTGAAGAACATTGTCAAAGTTCTAGAAGATATGGAAGGTAATTTTCATGTGCAAGCTGATACAAGTGTGCATCTGAAGAAATTGTAATGTGTCCTGGAAGTTTTAAACAAAAGCAACAGTGTAAATAACCACCCCTTAAAGTACATTAATGATTATGAAGTTCTCACAAAACCATATACCTGAATTTTACATAGGTGAATTGCATTTGCAAGACATTCCTTTAAGAAAGAAGACAAGGAAACAGTGCCTCAACAGATAGTACAATTTGAATCATAGCACCATGAGAGCTATGCTGTAGAACTGCCAATCCATTTATTTCATCCTACTTGTATTACAAAATGTATACACAGTGAAGAGGTAATAAGTATATCTCCAAAACTTTCTAGTAAGAAGGAGTCCATAGTAAAGCTAGCATTGCTCATATACTTGTGACTATGCTGTTTAGTGAGAGGGGTTTTTAGAGTCAAGAATCAAGAGACATTGTCAAGGAAAAACCTTAATCCATATACCACAAGTCTATGAGGACAGAAAGTCAAACTGAATTCAATGTGGAAATTTTACTTGTTATTATTTCTTAACTGGGCATATCATCTGTTACTCTGGACTCAAGCCATAGGATCATAGATATACAGAAAAACATAACATTCCTCTCTCTTAGTACAATTAGAAAATATGTAGCAGTCCCCACATTGAATATACTTGTTGAATTTAATTCAAGTATACAAGTAATTGGTTTTCTACCTTCATTGTTAATACATCAAGAAACTCATACTACAGGAAAGCCCTATGAGTTCTAGGACTGTTTAAATACAACATGAGTGTAAACACAATGATAAAACCTTAAGATCGGATTACTCTTTATAATTGTACCAAATTATAAAATTAATTCATACAGATATAAAGAGTCAACAGTGCATTGAATGTGGTAAGGCTTTTACATGTGCCAATTATCCTTGCAGGCATGAAAGAAGCCAAACTGGAGAGAAGCCTTCTGTATATACTCAATGTGCCTTTGCATACGATAGTCAGCTTCAAAGTCATGAAAGAATGCATACTGGAGAAAAACCCCATGAATGTAATCAGTGTGGTAAAGTCTTTGCACAGCACAGTCATCTTCAAAGGCATAAAAGAACACATACTGGAGAAAAACCTCATGAATGTAATCAGTGTGGTAAAGCTTTTGCACAGCACAGTCATCTTCAAAGGCATCAAAGAACACATACTGGAGAGAAACCCTATGAATGTAATCAATGTGGTAAAGCCTTTGCACGTCTTAGTACTCTTCAAGTGCATAAAAGAACACACACTGGAGAGAAACCCTATGAATGCAATCAGTGTGGTAAAGCTTTTGCTTATCACAATACTCTTCAAATGCATGAAAGAACATATACTGGAGATAAACCCTATGAATGTGATCAGTGTGGTAAAGCCTTTGCATGTCACAGTTACCTTCGAAAGCATAAAGGAACACACACTGGAGAGAAACCCTATGAATGTAGTCAATGTGGTAAAGCCTTTGCCCAGCAAAGTAGTCTTCAAATGCATAAAAGAGCACATACTGGAGAGAAACCCTATGAATGTAGTCAGTGTGGTAAAGCCTTTGCACAGCACAGTCACCTTCAAATGCATAAAAGAACACATACTGGAGAGAAACCCTATGAATGTAATCAATGTGGTAAGGCCTTTGCACAACATAGTAATCTTCAAGTACATACAAGAACACATACTGGAGAGAAACCCTATGAATGTAATCAATGTGGTAAAGCCTTTGCACATCACACTCATCTTCAAATGCATACAAAAACACATACTGGAGAGAAACCCTATGAATGTAATCAATGTGGTAAAGTCTTTGCTCGTCACAGTAATCTTCAAATGCATAAAAGAGCACATACTGGAGAGAAACCTTATGAATGTGATCAGTGTGGTAAAGCCTTTGCACGTCATGGTACTCTTCAAATACATAAAAGAACACACACTGGAGAGAAACCCTATGAATGTAATCAATGTGGTAAAGCCTTTGCACGTAAGAGTAATCTTTTAAAGCATAAAAGAACACATACTAGAGAGAAATCCTATGAATGTAATCAGTACAATCCGTTCACAGCTGTAGCCATAGCCTGACTTCTGAGTCAGGATACATTTCTCTCCAGAGCTGTAACATTTGCACTATGAAATGTTAGACCCTTGAATCTTGTGGCAGGAATTACAGAAAATTATCAGAAATCCTACCTTGATCCTGGGAATGAACATTTCTTAACTGCCCAGCCATGTCTCTGGTGCTTTAAATATTTTAAAGCCTATTTATATCATTTTGAAGTCAGGAAATGAGGACAAACTCACACAAGAGCAAAACCTTATTTATATAAATGATTTGGTAAAGACTTTAGACATCACAGTTGTCTTCATCTTCAAGAAAAAAAATCACATTTCATTAATTTTTTTATCATAGCCTTGAAGGAAGTGAATCGCTTACCATGTTCACTGAAGACTGATGGTGGAAATCACTGCATTGTTGTGCTTTCTATTTGGAAACATCTGAGGTAGATACTAAAGTGTGCTATATGTATGGCAAATCCATTTAATTAAGTTTATTTTGCGATCCTTATATTCCTTTTGTGGCTTTTGTTCATCTTCTATTGTGCTTTTACTTAGTGATAGGTATTTTTCTGCTGTAATGTTTAGATTGGTATGCCCATCATCTAAGTGGTCCATTGTTTTTTAAATATCAGACAGTGTATGATCATACATTTCAAGTAAGGATGTCTGTAAAAGGGTGGTGGGTTGTTTCTAGTTTTGTTTTTATATTATTACAAATTCCCTTGAGATTTTGTTGTTTGTTATCCAACCTTTCTTGTATGTCAGTATTGATTCAGGTATACATTTGAATTCATGGTCCTCATGTGTCTGCCTTTTGAGTACAAGTCCAAGGGTATATGATGTACTCCTAATATGTGCTGTTTTGTCAACACAATTTAATAATGTTAATGTTAAAATGCTTACTAGAAGAGAATATAAGAAACATTAAATGCTTCATTAATGAAAACTATTAGGGTCCAGCCTCTAATATTCTCCTTCCCAAAGTCTCCAGAAGAGGTGCTACCAATGTTGAGAATAATCTAAGGTGAAAGAATCTAATACACCAAGCTCTTTCATTCATCCACTTTATTCCTCTGTAACAAAATTCTGCCATTCCTCTCAGGGAACCAGTCTATGATCTTACCAGCAGCCACTCTTTTACAATACAGTGCAAAATCTTTCAAGGTCCCCACAAGAACAGTAAGAGTCAGCTTCATTTGCAACCCAAAAGACGAGTGAATGAGTGAATAAAGGAGAAGTGGGGTCAGATAAGGCCTACAGTAAGTCAGAAAGATAATTTATGTGCTTGAAATATATCCCTAGAAGTGGTTAGGTGAAACATTATGAGTCCATTATAAATGTGCTCAACTATAGTCTTACAGATGGTTAGTAAGGGAATCTATGATTCATTAAAATAAAACTGCCTGTATTTTCCTATGTCACCATTTTCTGGCAGGGCAGGGAAAGAGTACTTGATAGCTAGGTAACTGGCATCAGAGCTTGAAGCACCTGGTAGGAAGAAAACCCTTTTGTTCTAATAAGTTGCCCTATGGTGCCACTTGGGGTGTGAGAGAAAGTGAGGTCTGAGCTTAATTTACACAAGAAGCAAAGCTATGTATGTAACATCTGCCTGGCCAAGGTAGTGTCTCCATATGGGTGTCAACGTTAATTCAGGGGCCTCAGGCGCCTAGCAGGTGAGGTGGTCTGTCACTTGTCCTTGGATTCTGTGTCTGGAGTTGTCCCTGACTTTGGATGTTTGCTGAAGGATATTCTTGTAGAAGGTGGACATCTAATTCAAATGCTAAAAAAAAATTAACAGATATCCTAGGGGCAGGAAACCTTGACTAAGTGACTGTATCCAAATACCTTAAATGTATATGCTATAGAAAGTCTTGGGGAAACTATGAGAGCACACATAAAATTCATAGCAGAAACAGCTTGATATATTAAAAGCTAAATAACACCAAATACTCCTTGAGACTTAGGTTCCTCTGGAAGAATTTCTTGATTCTTCCAGGTAATGGCTTTGTCATAGCTGAATTTCTACTTCATATTTCTGTTGGGGCCCATAGCACCTCATCTGTATTCAAAGAATTTCATCTCTCTGATTGAGATGTTATAAAGTAGGATAATCAACTATATCTCATACCATAGCTTGATATCTCTCTCTCTCTCTCTCTCTCTCTCTCTATATATATATATATATATATATATATATATATATTTCTCTCTGTCCCCATTAGTTAACCATTTGGGATTTCATCTTAAAGTACTGCCAGATAATGCAATGGCACTATGATTTATTTTTTAACAAACATTTATGGTGTGTGTGTAATGTGATTATGGGTTTGTAGGCCATGGCACTTCCATGTGGAGACCAGAAGACAGCATTGTGGTTTCTACTTTTGGTCCTCTTCATATGGTGATGAAGGCCAGGTTTCCAGCCTTGCATACCAGAGACCTTTCCCACTGAGCTGTCGTGCTGGTGCTCAATAAATATTAGTAGAAATATTACAACAGTAAGCTGTTGTCTTTTCAGATTGTAAACATAATTTCATACAAGGATAGAGGAACACAGGACAATTTAAATAATAAATCCTCTTTGCATATGAAAATATGCAAATTTTTAAAGTTTGTTTATTCTGAGGACTAGACATTTTTCCAGTAGTCATGCTGGGGTCAACAGTTGATTGAGATTCAGGGTATTGGCCCACCAGGAGGCAACCCCCTCTTAGAAAATTCTCAGGTAGGCAATGTCCCCAAGACCACAGACCACAAAATGCCTTTTTCTTCTGTTGTCCCTTTGCATGCTTGCTGTTGCTATCTTTGGTTGAATTGTGTGGTGGGAAAATTTTTTTTTACCATCTAATTTATAATATTAGCTTATACAGAGCTAATTTGATGAATAAATGTATATACAAGGATATGTCTCACAACTAAGGCTTTTGATTGCAGCTCAGGTTAATGATTAAGGAGAACAATTGAAACTCCTCCAGTGCCAAAGTGGCCTTAAGTCTCTTATTTGCTAAAATAATTATAAAATAAAATAAAATATTGCTAAAAAGATACAGTTAAAAATCTTGGTGTGCATCATTTGGCTGAAACCAAGCCTTGTAATAACTTCAGGTTAGACCAGTTGTTTTGACAATAACTTTAAGATGAAAAAAAAAAAAAACGCAGAAAACAACTTAATGTGTGTAAGGAAGTGTTGTAACTCTGTGGGGAAGGAATCCTGACTGCTCAGTGGCGTAAGGCTGTTAGGACAGTTCTGGCAGCTGGAGCTGCCATGGCCTCAGCTCAGCTCCGGAGGGAAAGGTATACCAGGTACCTGGAGCTGCTAGGACAGCTCAGCTCTGTATGGAAAGGTATCCTGACTGCTTGAGAGAGTCAAGCAATACCTTGAGCTGCTAGCATAGCTTAGCTCTAGAGGAAAAGGTATTCTGACTGTTTGGGAGTCAGGCAACTTCTGGAGTTGTGGTGTGGTGGGGGATGGTCTCACCACAGGGTATAGCAATCCTGGTCTTCTCCTGGAGAGCTGCTATAGCTGAGCTTTGCTCAGCCTCCACTTAAGGGGGCTTTCCAGCAGAGTTCTGCTTCTTCAGACCAAGATGTTGCTTCTTTTGCTTCACTCTGCTACAGGGGAGATCCTTGCAGAAATGTAACAATCTCCTCCAGCTCCAGAGAAAAGTTGTTACTTGTTCTGCTCCACCTTGCTTAGTCCCCTAAGGGAAAGTTTATGCAAAGTTTTTTTGTTTTTGTTTTTGTTTTTGTTTTTTCTGCTCAGTTCACTAAGGGATGTCTTAGTGAGGTTCTTGTCTGCACTGGCAAATGAAGATCTTCACACCCAAGACTTGAGAAAGAGATTTTGGGGGAAGGAGGAGTCCAGGAGAATGACTGACTCTTCCAGGGTGGGAAAGAACAGCCAACAACTGGAAAAGGGTGGTTTATATGGGATCTCTTGGGAGTGAAGTTTTTCCCAGGAGAATTTTTCTGTCCAGGGACTGGTTAGTTTTGTTGGTTGGGGCCAGAGAAGGCCCTGATTTTAGAACCAAACTGTGTATCTTTCACTGGCCTTTCATAGTGTTTTGGCTCTAATTCTAAGGCCAGGGCATACTTCTTAAACTGACTATGATGCCAGGGACAAAGTGTGTTTCTTTGGCACTGGTTTTAGAGTCAGGGCATGTTTCTGTGGTTCTGAGTCCAGGGATAAAGTGTTTCTCTGATTTGGATCCCAGATCTAGACTGTTTTTCTTTCCCTGATTCTGGCCTCCAGGGTCAGGGTGGGTTTCTTTAGCTAGCTTCTTTTCCCTACAGTGTTCATAAGGACACATAGTTGAGGTTAACAATACAAAGCAACCCAACTGTTAAGGTTGTTTGTTGATCAGAGGTGATGATTAACTCCTTGTACCCATTCCTACTCTCAATATCTTGATATAAGAAACTAGTAATAGATGGGTATACACCATAAAGATATACACTACAGCTGACTGTCTTTTATGTACAAAAGTTAGGCTTGAGATTCCTTGTAAGATTATTTTTCGAGATAGACAGTAGAATTCTTGCTTGGTAGCCACAGTATGTGGCCTGCCAGCAAGGGAGTTGGCTGTGAGAAGATGCTTCTGTCTTCTCATGTTCTGTTAATATGCAATAAGTTACTTCAATGTAAATGTATATGGGATATTAGGAAGATTTTGTTTTAAATCATGAGAGATGAAAAGCACACTATCTGTACTTTGTAGGAATTAACAAAATCACTGTATGGGATAAAGATTAGAAGAACAGATTTTTCTTTTTTTTTACAAGAATCCTTTTGGAAAATGATTGTTTTACTGAGGGGACCCTGCGGCCATTCCGTGACTTTGGTCACAGTACACCTCAGGCACACCTTGTATTATTGTATATTGTATATTGCATACAATGCTTAATGGAAGACTACACTCATGGAGACAGGTGGTGCTCCCCTTCAGTAGGACATGTAAATTAGGTTAGGGACCTTGGTATGAGGAAATCCTTTATGTTACAATCTATACATATGCTTTTATACAGCTGTGTACCACAGCAAGTGGACCTATGCAATCAGCAGGTGCCTTGTGTGGTCAGAAGATGTCCCCAATCCATTGGCAGGTGCTCCCATTCCCTCAGCAGGTGGCCCTGTGACTCTGCAGATGGTTTTGCCTCTCTCCAAGTGTTCTGTGCCCTTATCAGTGAGCCCTGTTCCTTAACATGTGTCTTATTCCCTTAACAGGCAATCTTGCCCTTTCTGCAGGTGTCTCATGCTCTGAAAAGGTGACTTCTCCCCCTTTGAAGGTGTCTTAGCTCTCTCTGGGAATCCTGTGTCCCTTCCCTCAGGTGACCCTTGTCCTCAGAAGGTGGCCCTGTTCTTTAACAAGTATACTGTGCCCTTAGTAGGGGATCCTGCCCCTCTGAAGGTGTCCTGGGTTATCTATAGGTGTTCTCTGCACTCAACATGTGATCCAGCCCTTCTGCAAGTGTCCTGTGCTCTCAATAGGTGTCCTATATCCTCAGCATATGTCCTGTGCCCTCTGTAGAGTCCCTTTCCCTTCTAGAGATGTCCTAAGACCTCATCAGATGGCCTTCCCTTCTGCAGGTGTCCTGTGTCCTCAAGATGTGACCCTGCCCCTCAGAAGGTGGCAATGCCATCAGGAGGTATCTTCTGGTGGTCTGTGCCATCAGCAGGTGGCCCTGCCCTTTTCTAGGAAACCTGTACACTTAGTAGGTGACTCTTCTCCTTAGCATGTGTTTTGTGCCCTAACAGGTGACCAAATGTGTCAATATGTGATGATGCCCCTCAGCAGATGACCCTGCCCCTTTGGAGGTATGTCTTCTCCAGGTGTCCTGTGTGGTCAGTAAGGTGCTTGTGTGGTCAGATGTTCCTAAGCCATTGGCAGGTATTCCCATTCCCACATTAGGTGGCCTTGCCACTCTGCAGGTGGCATTACCTCTCTCCAAGTGCCTTGAGACCTTAGCAGGTAGCCTGTACCCTCAGTAGTTGTCTCAGACCTTATGCATGTGTCCTGTGTTCTCTGTAGATGTCCCCATGCCATCACCAATTATCACTGGTACTCAACAGTGGCCTTGCCTCTTAGAACATGTCTTTTGTCCTCAGCAGATCCCCTTGTCTCTCTTCTGGTGTCTTCTGCCTTTATGTAGGTGTCTCCATGACCATGGCAGGTGTTTCTGGTCTGAATAAGTGTCCCTGCTCCTTAAATGTGTCCTACAACCTCAGCAGGTAGCCAAGCATCTTAACAGGTGTCCAGTGCCATCAAGCTGTATCCTTGCCTTTCACCTGCAGATGGCTCTTACATTTAATTTGTGTCCTCTATCTTCAACAGGTGGCTGGGCCCCTTAAAGGTATTCTGTGTCTTCAGCATGTAGCCCTGCCACTCAGCAGGTGTCCTGTGACCTCAGCAAATTTCCCTGGCATTCTGCATGTGTTTTTTGTCCTCTGTAGGTGTCCTATGCCCTCAGCAGGTTACCCTTGCCCTCTTTAGGTGTAAATGTGCTCTCTCAGGTGACCCTGCCCCTCTGTCAGTGTCCTGTGCCCTTAGCAACTGTCTCTCCTTCTTAACACATGTTCTGTGCACTCAACAGGTGGCTCTGACCCTCCGCTGGTGTCCTGTGCCCTCTGTAGGTATCCTTTGCTCTCAGCAGGTGTCCTGTGCTTCTGCAGGTGATCCTGCCCTTAGCAATGGTCCTGACATTCTGTAGATGTCCTCTGAAGTCAGCAGGTGTCTTGTGTGGTCAGAAGATATCCTAAACAGTTGGCAGGTGTTCCCTGGCACAGCCATATTTGGATGGAATAACAGAAGTCAGAAAACCAGAATAGCTGCTTGACAAAGATCCAACAAAGCTGACCCACACAATGGCTGCCATGCCACCTTTGGTTTTCATCTCCACCTGTTGCATACTTGAGGGATTTTAATACTTGTCCAACGTGGGGATATTTGATTGATGGAAAATTTTTTTATGAATCATTTATGCCTTCTCCCAGAAATGCTGCTTCTAAGCTTCCCCAGGACAGTCATGAACATACCACCCCTCATACTTTTAGGGAGGTTTCCTTATCACTTGAAGGGCTTCCTTATGCCTCAGAGGTTATGACACATATAAAGAAGCCAGAGGTCTCTTCATGAAGCTATGAGACATTCTTGAAATATCTATCCCTGTACTTATACAGGAACAAGATATTTAAAAAAAAGTAAGCTCAAAAATGTCAACAAGATTGGGTGGCCTAGAGGGGTTGGCCACAGTTCAGATTACAAATACATGGCATACACCTCTGCCCTACACAGAGACATGTTAATGAGCAAAGAATGGAGTAGAAAGATGATAAAAGAAAGATGTCAGGAGCTCCTTTTCTGAGAAAAGTTAGCACATGCAGAGCCACTGTGGTGTCATATTACCAAGGAATATGAAAATGCTAGGATTAGACATATAAACAAATCCTATAAAGATATAAAATACAAACATTGTATTATACCGGAATTTGAATAATAAATGCAGCAGCTTTGGCCTGAGGATTTTTCTTGGGCACTCTGACCATTAAGAGTTAACAATACACTGCTTAGGACATGGCAAAATGCCCAGGGTTGCTTGAAGATTTTGTTTTGGTCTAGTGTCCTCAAAGCTACCAAAGCTACCAGCCTGAGAACAGGCTGTCATATGACTCTAGATTGTAAAAAATTGTGTTATGGGGTTAATGAGTAAGAGTGATAACTGTTTATTAATGATGTCAATTTTTTTTTTTTTGAGACAGGGTTTCTCTGTGTAGCTTTGTGCCTTTCCTGGAACTCACTTGGTAGCCCAGGCTGGTCTTGAACTCACAGAGATCCGCCTGCCTCTGCCTCCCAAGTGCTGAGATTAAAAGCATGCACCACCACTGCCCAGCGATGATGTCAAATTTTGAGGGAAAATTATTGGAAATGGTAACTCTGTTCTGTCATAGTTTATTAATGATGACCAAAGATGAGCAAAAGGAAATGAAACACATGTTCCTAAACAAAAGTGGCTGGGTGGTGGTGGCACACGCCTTTAATCCCAGCACTCAGGAGGCAGAAGCAGGTGGATCTCAGTGAGTTTGAGGCTAGCCTGTTCTCTAAAGCGAGTTCCAGGAAAGGCACAAAGCTACACAGAGAAACCATTTCAAAAAACCAAAAACCAAAAAAAAAGAAAAAAAAAAAAGAAAAAAAGTGATAGGATCTATGTTGTGGAACACCATGGATATATCCCTGCTTACTAAATTCTGTATAAATAAAGTAGCATTCTGGCCGCTAGTCAGTCAGGCTGCAAGATTCTCCCTACCACCATGGCTTAGCTCACCTCCCTCCCTCACCAATTCCTTACATCTGCTGGGTCTGTCCACCACTGTAGATGGATCTTGACATCTACTTAATAATATTTTTTTCAAACTGATGTAAATTACAGTTTATTTGATTACAAAACAAGTAGGCAGTAGGAGGAGTCCTTGTTAACTAAATAAATACATACTCCCAAATTACTCCTTGATATATAACTCATGCAAAATGTTTCACTCATGTGTCTCACATTTTATTAGAAGACACAATATTTGTTATAATACCAAACAAGAAACAAACTTACTAGTAAGAACCTACCTTATGCTTTAACTTATTCTAATTAAAGAACTCCAGAGATAATCCTGAGCTCCACACAGTTTGGTGTCAAGCACTCTAGAAGCCAGCAACATTTTACCTGCTGATCTTGGTCATTCAAAACAGCACTTCTGCAGTACTTTCTACCTACTGCTGCAAGGCATTAAAATTCCACTTAGAACATATCAACAATTTACAGGACACATTTGACTTAACAGCAAAAGGCAGAATGCCATTACAAATATTTTTTAAGTTCAATTATGCTTTATCAGTCATAGTATTCAGTTATAACTAGCTCTTCCTGAGAATGTGATTTACAACTCACACAGTAACATATGTATCTTAACATAGGCATAGCTCAGTCACTATAAATTTCCCATAAACCCCTGGTCCTGTCTGTAGTACATTATGGACTAAATTATGTGGTGGTGGAATATTAGTTTAAGATGTGTTACATGTGTTTTTGCTGTAGAATATTTGTTTATTGATGCAAAGATGTGTTGCATTTGTTTAACTTTATAAAGCTGTGTTACTTTGCTTGCCTAAAATACTTAATTGGTCTAATAAAAAGCAGAGTGGACAGTAGTTAGGAGGAGAGAGAAATAGGTGGGGCTGGTGGGCAGAGAGAGTAAAGAGGAGGACATATATACAAAAGAGAGGAGTGAGAAAAGAGGGAAAGAAGGATGCCAGAGGCTAGCCACCCAGTCACCCAGTCAGCTACCGAATAAGAAGGAAAGAAAGATATGTAGTTAAAGAGAAATTGGATAATTTAAGTTAGAAAAGTTGGGTTGTAACAAGCCAAGCTAAGGCTGGGTATTCATAATTAAGACTAAGTCTCTGTGTATTTATTTGGGAGCTGTGTGGCAGGTCCCCAAAGAGTAAAAGAAAAGCATTCAACTACAAATTTATGCACACACAAAAATCCCAGAAGCAGCAAATATTTCAAACATAAATCAAAAGCAAATACCAGTGATGAATACCCATTAAATAACAAGCTTTATGTGAGAGAGAGCATAGTAAAGATTGTGTTGAAGATGTTTAAGTTATTTTACATTTCAAATTAAAATGGTATGTGAAATAAATTTCATTATTCCATCCACTTCCAGAAAATCCCAAAAACTTTCTTGTGCATATTGTTTTGTAGACTCTGGCTGCACTATTACCCCATAGTTTTAAGGCTCTGGCATTCCAGTTTTGTATCTTCAGGCTTAGCAATTGAAGAATACATACATACCTCTTAGAATTCCATTAAGTCAGGATGATACTAGAATAAGATTCCTCCATTTAGAAAGTGATGCTAAGTTTCGTTCAGTATTTTAAATTTATTTACTTTTATGTGCATTGGTATTTTGCCTGCATGTATGTCTTTGTGAGAGTGTCAGGTCCTCTAAAACTGGAGCTACAGACAGTTGTGAGCTAACATGTGGGTGCTGAGAATTGAACCTGTGTCCTCTGGATGAGCAGACAGTGCTCTTAACCATAGAGCCATCTCTCCAGCCCCATCATTCAGTCTTTTAACTGAAATTTTAAGTGGTGGCTTTAGAACTGGAGACAGAGTTTACTTTCTTCTTCTTTGGTGATTAGAGCATTGCTGATGGTGTTTCCCTTTTAAGCATCAATTTACTTAAATTTTGAATTTTAATAAGTTTAAATGATGATTAAATTAATAAATAAGTAACTTTACACTAAATAAAAGTAACTATCAACTTGAGCCAAACAAATAACCAAGTCTTGTCATGGATCTAATGTTTTGTTTATTTTTTATAAATAATACCCAACCCTGTGCTTCACTGTTTCCCATATTCTTTATATTTATACAATAGGAATGGTTATATTCTGCAAATGTATGTACTGTGGTATTCAAGTATTTGCTAAGAGTGTTTCAGATGTATAGTTAAGAGTATAAACTGAAAAGTTGGATCTAAAGGTATAGATATTGAATTGACTGGAAATCCCAGTGTATTATTCAGGGTTCTCTAGAGTCACAGAACTTATAGAATGAATATCTCTGTCTCTGTCTCTCTGTCTCTCTGTCTCTCTGTCTCTCTCTCTCTCTCTCTCGTGTGTGTGTGTGTGTGTGTGTGTGTGTGTGTGTGTGTGTATGTGTGTGTGTGTGAATTTATTGGAGTGACTTACAGGCTACAGTCCAACAATGGCTAACTGTGAATACAAAGTCCAAGAATCTAGTAGCTGCTCAGCTCCCATAAAGCTGGGTGATTCAGCTGTTTTGTTTGTTTGTTTGTTTGTTTGTTTTTAATATGCTAGAATTCCAAAGAAGTAGGCTTCAATGCTAGTGAAGGAATGGATGTTCTGACAAGGTGAGGGAAAGCCGACAAAGAACTAACACACCACCTTTGTTCTTCCATTGTCCTTCCAGCAGAAGGTGTAACCCAGATTAAAGGGGTGCCTTTTAGCCTCAAAGTCTGGATTAAAGGGATGTGTCATCTGGCCTCAGGATCTGAATCAAAGGCATGTTGTCTTCTTGGCTTAAGGTCCAGATCACAACTGTGCTCTCCATTTCTGAATTACAGTGTAGCTAGAAATTTTCCTGTGTCCTGCCCAGATTCATGGTCCCTCAGCTGCTTACAAAATAATCACTCAGAGGCTTATATTAATTATAACTACTTAGCCTTACCTCAGACTTAATACCGACTAGCTCTTACACTTAAATTAACCCATAATTCTTATCTATGTTTAGCTATGTGGCTTGGTACCTTTTCTCACTCTGCCTTGTCATCTTGCCTCTTCTGTGTCTGGCTGGTGACTCCCGATTCAGCCTTCCTCTTTTAAGAACTTTGACTTCCTGGACATTGAGACATCTCTGCTCCTGGCAGCACCAATCTATTTTAAAGAAAATAATGAGCATTGAAGAAACTCATTATGGAGTTTGCTTTCTTTGTGGCAAAAGTGAGTTACTGGCCAAAAAAGTGCCCTTGCATTGACTGCTTGGCACTATGTTATATTAAATGGACATGCAGGACCTATAGGAAGATGACCACTGAACTTTGCAAGACAAAAGGGTTCTTTAGATTCCTGCTTCACAAAGGAGGCTGCCAGACATTTTACAGGACACAGGAAAAAGTATCTGAGAGACTAGGCCTATGGGCTAAAGATGGATGCTCCAACATTGCAGAAGAATTTTAAATGACTGTCCAGGCAAGCAATTGTCTCTGTTGTTTCCAGAATTTTGTAAGTTGCTTACAATGCATTTCCTGTTTACTTAGGTAATATATCCTTCTGAGGTCTTTGATATAGTTAAAGACTAGATAATTATAGTTTTCCTTGGTTGTAATAAAAGATAAATTAGATATGAAACTTTGGACTCACAAATATAGGATAAATCAAATATTTTCTTTAATTTTGCCAAATACAAATAGACTAGATATTGTAACTGTAATTCTTGCTTGATAACTGTTCTATTATATGTAATTTTACTATGTTAAAGTTAAAATCTTCCTTTTTGATTAGACAGAAAAGGGGAAATACTATGGAATGTCCTTCTGTATGCTTTGATTGTGTGTTGCTCTAATTGGTTGATAAATAAAATGCTGATTTGTCAGTAGCCAAGCAGGAAATATAGGTGGGATAAGCAGAGAAGAATGCTGGGAAGAGGAAGGCTGAGTCAGGAGTCACCAGCCAAAACCAGAAGAGGCAAGATGACAGGGCAGAACTAAGAAAAGGTACCAAGCCACAGGGCTAAACATAGATAAGAATTATGGGTTAATTTAAGTGTAAGAGCTAGTCAGTATTAAGCCTGAGCTAATGGCCAAGCCTCTGAATGATTATTTTACAAGCAGCTGAGGGACTGAGTGCCTGAGTCAGACACAGGAAAACTTCCAGCTATATTATAGTTCATTCCAGATATAGTCAAGTTGACAGCTAAGAATAGCAATCATAATCTACCCCTTGTCAACTTGGTATATAATCATACCTTATGTCATGATTAATTTCCAGGGTTGTTCCAAAATTAAATGCTGCAGCTGTCCACTTCTGGGTTGTGCCTGCATGATGTACAGAACCATCAGTAAAGCAGGCCCTAGTCTTTTCTTCTTTAGTCAATAAATTGTAGGGAATGCCCCCCCTCCATAAGGCTCTAGGTGCATGCTTTGCAGCAGAAGGCATTGTAACAAAAGTAGAAACCAAACATATTTGTGCAACTTTTTCATGTAGATTGCTTGTGCCTTCAGGACCTGCTTGGGCTCAGTTGCTTATATACCACTTCCATTTGAGAACAGATTGCTATTGTGATGTCCTACTTTATAACTTTGTGAGGCACAGGACTATCTTCTAGTAAGACAAAAAGTGGTGCAGAAGTTGCTAAATAATGGCTTGGGCTATAAACATAAAGAGGCAAGAGCATAGAAACAAGCCACAGGACAACATATAGTTTTACTCAGCTGAGTTAGATACAAGGGCACTCTTGGATACTGGCTGCTTAATCTCTTGGTCACTTCATTTTTAACCGAGGGCCCTTACGTTCACAACAAACACCAAGCAGATCCTAAGGGCCAAGATGGCTAAGCAGGTTCAGTGCTGTGACAAAGTAAGGCACTGAGTGTCCCTACAAGGAGCACAACCTGTTCTCAGTGGCCTAGAATATCATAATCTGGGACTGCAGAAAAACTTTATCACTTATTTTATATTTGTCTGGACCTTCCTGGTACATTGTTACTGCTATAGAAAAGGAATAATAGCTTCACTTAAACACACATAATCTCTCCACATTCCATAGGACTGAAAATGTATCCTGAATTTAATAATCTGGACTCAAAAATCCTAACTTTCAACTGAGGAACAGGAAATGTCCATCCCAATGATTGTCTACCTGTAAACAAGAGCTATGTTAGATTTCATATTTGTTGCAATACACAATCATTAATTTTGACATATATTAGGGTAGAAAATAACTGGAAGAATAATGATATTTTACTGGGCACACACCTGCAATCCCAGCTCCTGGAAGGTAGCAGAATTACCCAAGAATGAGACCAGCCTGGTCTACATCATTGAATTCCAGGAAAGCTAGCTAAGATATATTGATTAATTCATTAATTCAAAATTTAAACAGGGCAAATGTAACTTAGCTAAAACATATTTTTGGCTTGGTGACAAAAAGAAAGACACTTTCATACACCCAGTATCAATACTAACCACAAGAAAAGGATGAGTCTGCATTCTAAGATAGGATACATGAAATAAAAAAGCCTAAGAAATGAACTCATCTAACAGCACAATTACCCTACTGTGAGAAAACCCACAGATAAAGTAAATGCTAATACAAAAGATTGATTAAGCAAAGGGCTTGACCTATTTCTTGAAATCATACTATAGAAAAAATATTTTTACACATCAAGCAAGTATTTTTAAGGAAGGGAGTAGCTGAGTGTTAGAGCAACTGACTGGCATAAGCCCTGCCTGGGTTTCACTCCATGATGAAATTGTCTATAATAATAAATCTAACGTATGCAAAAAACCATTATTCTAAAAGCAAATAAGCTTTTAAAAATGAAACCTGAGCAATAATGCTTTAGAACTAATTTGTATAGACATGGGCCAAAAAGGAAAAAGCAAACAGAAATCACACAGACCTGAATGAAAAAGATTATTCTTTAACTCTGTATAAACAAAGGAGCAACATTTTCACATTTTACATCTATAAATCATAAGCTGGACACTGACACCTATGGGGGTAATGGCATTGAGACAAGGCCATCCTCAGGTGAATATGAAAGTCAAAGTTACCCTGGCCTACTAAAGACCAGGTCAGGAAATAAGTAAGTCTGGCCTAAAATTTATAGCCCACATGTGTTGTTCTACTTTCTCTAAGCACAAAATTGACATTTAGTGGTCAAATAAAAAAAGATCTCAACCAGGTGTAGCAGCTAGAGTCAAAGGCAAGCAGATCTCTGCACTTGAAGCCAGCCTGCTCTACTTAGCAATGCTGGGCCCACCAACAATACATATTGAGACTGTTTCAAAGAATCTAAAACAAAGGTAGGCATGCTGGTGTAAGTTTTCATCCCCAGCACTTGGGAGTCAGAAGCAGGAGGACCTGTCTGTGAGTTCAAGGTCAGCCTGGTCTACATGTAATTTTTAGGGCAGTCAGGGCTACATAGGAAGAATGTGTCAAAAACAAAACAAAATGAAGTCTATTTTTGTAACATCAAAATATTAAAGTCCTTTATTATTTAAGCCTAAAGAGTCTTTAAAATTTCAGTGTCTCTAACAGTCAATCTTTTATGGTACTGATCAAGATTCAGAATGATTCTTCTAAACCATTAATTTTAAATGTAAAACTATTTAATGCATCCTCTCCTCACAGGAGCCAAAGTATTCCAATATCATACTTTGTCAAATGTATTTTATGGCTACCAGAAAAGACTTCTTCTATGAAGTCAAGACTTTTCCAAATATGCTGTCTTTATGTCTTTTATGCCTTACAATAAAGAATAAAATTTGAAAAAAATGCAGTCTTGTGTAAGTTTATTCAATACATATCCTAAGTATCCTTTTAACAATAACACTGTTTTTGAAAGTTTCTTTGAGTGTGTATGTGTGTGTGCTTCTGTATTTCTGTGTGTAGGGTTTGTGATTTTGGTGATGTGAGTGTATTTGTTTCTGTGAGCATTTTTGTGTCTTTATGTTTTTGTGTGTATTTGTGTGTATGTGTGTGTTTGTATGTTGTGTTTGAGTAGTGTGTGTATGTGTTGTGTGTGTGTGTGTTATATGTATGTTTTATGTGTATTTGTGTAAAAGAGACAGAGGTATGTGATGTGGGTGTTTGATGTATGAATATATGTACAAACTGGACCTTACTTTTAGTGGCCGATGGAGAATTTTCAGGACTTTGTTCTCTCTACCATGAGTCACCAGGAACAAGCTTCTTGCACTTAGACAGTAAAGTGCTTTGATATCACCTCAAAAATCTTAAATACATATAAATAAGTAATTCATAAAGTAATTGCTGACACTAAAGTCAAATACACTATTGTGTGTGATTATTTTTTCAAATATAGAAGTAACTCAGGTTCACTATTGAGCCATCTTAGGTCAACTTTATGAATAGGAAAATTTTACTGCTTAAAATAATTTTATCTAAAGCAATGGTGGCTATAATTACCCAAATTCACTATATCCACATGTCTATGCAGTTGCTAACACCAGTTTCAAACTTCTCTAGTGCTAAATAAACATTAGCTAGATGCCTTTGCCACAGGACACAGTTGGTAATTTAAGATGCATACAAATTATAATACCATTGATTAGCATAGGCAGGTGATGAGGAATTCCTTAAACTTTAAAAAATATAAAATATTAGTACTAGCAAATAACCCCACTAGTGTGGAGATTCCACATGATGCCAAGTAGAGAGTTCCTCCTATGGTGACACTCTAGAGCTATAAATTACAAATACCAACATTAAATCATTTTTACTTAAAATTCCACTTTCTAGGCTCCATCTCCTAACTGGTATGAGTCAGAGTAACTCAGATGGTGTTGAGTAAGCTGGAATAAGCTCTTCCTGCATTCCTGATGAGCAGTCAAATTTGGTTACCATTACTCCACTTTTGTTGACTTTTTGTTTTGAAATCCCTCATATCAGCCTCCCCCCTCAATTGTGCGAATGGCACAATGGATGTGACCAAATGCCCTCAGCCTCTGCAAACTATTATATAGCTTTTATTGGCTGAACTGCTTTCAATTCTAAGTGTACAAGAAGCAGTAAACCTAGCTTTTCTGATCTAACACTAACTTTTTACAATTGATAGGAGTACATGACATATAATCCCAGCCCTCTGAACCTGGGCGGAGAGCTGCCTTGAATCAGTGACTTTCCTAGGCTAGATAGCAAAACAACAAAATACTTCCATTCAGGATAGTAAAGGCAGGCCTAAGAATTTCAAGTCCTTTGCAGCAAGAAGTTACATTTGAGGTACCATTTTTTTTTTTGTTCCAACTTCCTTCTCTGTTGCTATGATTAAATTTTCTTACCAAAAGCAACTCAGGTAATGAACAGGTTTATTTGGTTGATACCCTGGGTCGCAGTCCATCCTTGTGGGAGCTTAGGATAGAAACTCAAGCTAATAAATGAAGACAGAACATGAGGAAACATTGCTTCCTAGCTTTCTCTCTTGCTTTGTCACTGTCTTAAATGCAATTTTCTGTAGATCTCTGAAATGTTTGAAGATGACCTGTCTATCTAAAATATATCTCTACGTGACCTTGAAAATATCCCTAATATGACTACAAGTTTCATTGTAATAACTACTAACTTACATTTCTTTATATCCTAATTAGTTGGTTATAATAACTTTCAAGCATTAGCAAATTGCATAACATTGATAAATGAACTGTATAGGTACAATACCTTGAACAAGATTAGAAATATACGTACAATATATTCTAACAAAATCAATCTCAAATTGGTATCAATATACATACTTTGTGTACAATATATAAAAATCCAATCCAATGTAAAATACTTAAAACTGGTACTTGTATTCTAAAAGTAGATTGAATAGTCTACCTCTTTATCTGTATCATATCTGTATGCTCCTTTTTCTTTTCAGAGTAGATTCAGTAATCTACCCTTTATTTCATCATTTCTATATTTTTTCCAAAGTAGACTCAATAATCTAACTCTTATCTATATCCTCTTGCTCTTTAAAATAAGAACCTTAAATCTAGTCTCCTGTGTTTAGCCTTTTTCCTGACTATTACCAATAACAACTTGTAACCAACAATCCTCAACAATGAAAATATCAAAAACCCATTGAAAAACCAAACATCACCCACCCCACCTCCTCGGAATGTGAGCGTTGTGTTTTTTTTTTTTTCCTTTTCTTTTTCTTTCAGTCTTTTTTGTTATTACTATGTTTATTCTACCTATCCATGGGCATGGGAGATCTTTCCATTTTCTGATATCTTCTTCAATTTCTTTCCTCAGAGACTTAAAGTTCTTGTCATACAGGTCTTTCACTTACTTAATTAGAGTTACTCCAAGGTATTTTGTATTATTTGTGGGTATTGTAAATGGTGATATTTCTCTGATTTCTTACTCAGCCCCTTTTTCATTTGTATATAGGAGGGCTACTGATTTTTTTGAGTTAATCTTGTATCCTGCCACCTTACTGAATGAGTTTATAAGCTGTAGGAGTTCCCTGGTAGAACTTTTGGGGTCACTTATGTATACTATCATATTGTCTGCAAATAATGAAAGTTTGACTTCTTCCTTTCTAATTTGTAGCCCCTTGATTTCCTTTTGTTATCTTATTGCTCTAGGTAGAACTTCAAGTACTATATTGAATAAGTATGGGGAGAGCAGACAGCCTTGTCTTGTTCCTGATTTTAGTGGAATTTCTTTGAGTTTCTCTCCATTTAATTTGATGTTGGCTGTTGACTTGCTGTATATTGCCTTTATTATGTTTAGGTATATTCCTTGTATTCCTGATCTCTCTAGAACCTTTATCACAAATGGGTGTTGGATTTTGTCAAAGGCTTTTTCAGCATCCAATGAGATGATCATGTGGTTTTTTTTCTTTCAGTTTGTTTATATGGTGTATTACATTGACAGATTTTCATATGTTGAACCATCCTTGCATCCCTGGGATGAAGCCTACTTGGTCATGGTGAATAATTTTTTTTTATGTTTTCCTGGATTCAATTACCCATTATTTTATTGAGTATTTTTGCATCAATGTTCAGAGGGAGATTGGTCTGTAATTCTCTTTCTTTGTTGCATCTTTGTGTGGTTTGGGTATCAGGGTAACTGTAGCCTCATAAAAAGAATGTGGTAATGTTCCTTCTGTTTCTATAGTGTAGAACAATTTGGAGAGTATTGGTATTAGCTCTTCTTTGAAAATCTGGTAGAATTCTGTGCTGAAACCATCTGGTCCTGTTTTTGTTGTTGTTGTTGTTGTTGTTGTTGTTGTTTTTGTTTTTGTTTTTTGGTTGGGAGACTTTTAATGACCATTTCTATTTCCTTGGGGGTTATGGGTCTATTTAAATCATTTATCTGGTCTTGATTTAACTTAGGTATGGGGTACCTATCCAGAAAATTGTCCATTTCTTTCAGATTTTCCAATTTTGTGGAGTACAGGTTTTTGAAGTATGACCTGATGATTCTCTGGATTTCCTCATTGTTGTTATGTCCCCCTTTTTATTTCTGATTTTGTTAATTTGGGTGCTCTCTCTGCTTTTTGGTTAATTTGGATAAGGGCTTATCTATCTTGCAGTTCCATTTTCAGGCCATTTGGCAGGCAGACCTCCTGCACACAGGTCAGACTATCACCATCCCCCATGAGTCCCTTTAACCCAAGCCCTACCTCCTCCAAATCCCACCCACACTTGGAGCCTGTAACTGTCCCTTGAATCAGAGCCTGCCAGCACCTGACTGGACTAAGAGGTGATTCTTTATCCTCATACCCTAACACCCAAACCCCTAGGCTTTGGGCCCAGGGGCGCAACCCTGCACTCCTACACCCCAACTCATCGCAGTTCCAGTTTCAGGCCAGTTGGCAGGCAGGCCTCCTGCGCACAGGACAGACCACCACCATCCTCCATCAAACCCTATAACCCAAGCCCCAACTCCCCCAAATCCCTCCCACCCTCCAAGACTGCAACTGTTCCCTGAAACAGAGCCTACCAGCACCCAACTGGACTAAGAGGACAGTTGCCAGGCAGACATCCTGCAGACAGGTCAGACTACCATCATCTACCACATGACAAGACTTCAGCTGCTCCCTGAGACAGAGCCCACCAGCGCCAGTTGGACTAAGAGTGGCTTCCTAAGACAAAAAGTCCATCAGCATCAATTAGACCAAAAGCTCCCTCCCAGTGGATCAAGAGTATCAATCAGACCAAGAGAGGCTCCCTCAGACACAGACACCACTTGCATGAAGTGGAGAGATGGGTAGACACCAGTGCAAATATATAGTCAACAACATAAAAACCAATATGGCTCCATCAGAACCTACATCAGCAAGACCTGAACATCCCAAGACAGAAGAAACAGAAGATATCTACCATAAAAATGACTTTAAGAAGATATTAGAGATCTTAAAAGAGGAAATGAAAAATTCCCTTAAAGAAATAGAGGAAAAGTCAAAGAAAAAATGGGAAGAAATCAGTAAATCCCTTGAAAGCTAAGAGAAAGCAATTAAACAAGTGAGGAAAACAATTCAAGATTTCAAAACTGAAATGGAGTCAATAAAGAAGACACAAACTGAGGGAATGCTGGAAGTGGAAAATCTGAGTAAATGAGCAAGAACTACAGATGCAAGTATAACCAACAGCATCTTCCTGTTCTTGAATCTTTTTTGTCTAGCTATTCTTTTCTTTTTTTTCCAAAGGCTTTTTTTAAAGAAATTTTTTAGATCATTTAACATTCCAACCACAGATCCCTGTCTCATCCCTCCTTCTGCATCTCCCCAAGAAGCCTATCATCAGGAACAAACTCCCAGAAGAACCCTTTAGGAAATAATTGTCCAGAAGTTCAGGAAGTTACATGACACCATGTAAAAATCCTATAATGGCTGGTGAGGCTCAGTTCCCTCCCTGAGGGCTGAGTTCTCACTGGAGGAGAGCTGGTGACTGATTCCTGTGAGTGCTGTCCTTTGGAACCCTGTGTTCTTGATGTGGAAGTGACTGATTTCTAAGTGTATATTCAGTGACGGGTTCTGCTGGCAGTGTGTTCCTAATGATAGGCTTGTCCTGACTAAGCTGAGAGCAGAAGGCATAGAGCAGAGGAAGGAGGAGAGCTCACACTCATGGTGTATATCCTTGCAGGAACTTTACCTTATCACGTTTAAATGCTGTAATCGATCTATCTATTATTTATATTCTAACAAAATAGAAAACTATGGCTGCTGTGGTTAAAATGCTCAAGAAGGATTTAATGCCAATACTTTTGTGTTGTAGCTGTAACCATCTTGTTAAATAAGAAACACAGAGCCAATTGACCTCTGGCCAAGAGGTCAGAGCAATAGCTGAGAGCTGAAAACCTTACCCTTCACTGCTGCTCTGTCTTTCCTCCCCACAAGAGAGCTACTTCCTGTGTTTTTCTCTTTTTCATAGACTTTCTGTTCTTCCTTCTCATTGGGTGTAAACCCAACCACATGACCTCCTCGTCACTGCCTGTCTGTACAGACCTCCAAGTATTCTATGGTTGGTATTGAGATTGAAGGCGTGTGTCGCCATGATGGCTGTATCCTTGAACACACAGAGATCCTGCCTAGATCTGCCTCCCAAGTGCTGGGATTAAAGGCTTGCACCACTACCCAGCTTCTGCTATGGCTTGCTCTGACCCCAAGACAACTTTGTTAATATACAAATAAAATCACATTTCTGTATAAATAAAATATCACTATAGTGTGTTGTTTAATTTGATTTAATTTAATAATGCAACCCTTGAAAGATCATGGGAGTGAGTCTTCTGTGTGTCCTGCCTTCCTTAATTGTGAATTAATCCACATAATAAAATACATAATCATAAGCTGGTAAAGGAAAGAGAATGAAGAGAGCTGGAAAAAACGAACAAAAAGAAAAAAAATCTTTTAGCAATTTGTGGGCTATCATTTAAAAAGACCTGTTTCTGTGACCATTAAAAGTCCCAATGATGAAGGATGTTATTTTTATAAGTTGTCCCTGGTGGCAGCACCCATCTCCATGGTCCATCTCCACCCTCCTTTCTCTAGGTGGAATAAATTTTTATACAGAGACACTAAAAGGCAGCCACATAACAGAGCGTTTCATGAATGTCCCTACTGTCTCCTCCTTGGACTTTGGCTTTTGCACTCTTTTCCTCAGACCTGCATTCTGTCCCAGTAGCTGTGGTTATTGCAGTTCCTGGGCCAAGACCTTAGTCGTCTTCTATAGCCCTTTGACGTTGCTCACAAGGGGCAGTCATATGTCCTAGAAGGAGAAGGACAAAATCAAAATGACTTTCCCCTTATAATTAGTTCTATTTATTTCTGAAGAAGAAAGTTTGTCAAAGATCTGTTTCCGGAAATCTTGCTGGAAAAGCACAGAATTAGAGGGCAACCAGAGGTTTCCACAGGGATGTGTGTGCACCATCCTTAGGGTTAATCTCTGGCCTAAGATAATTAGTGCACACATTGCCACCCATTTCTAACATACCCCATACCTGGCAGTTAAGGTACTTCTCTGGTCTGTCCTTTAAGGAGCTTCTCCTGACCTCCAAAAAAAAGGAAATAGCATAAGGTTGAGATTCATCTCTAGGACTGTAATTTCAGATCCATTTCCCCATATCTCCAAATTTTAATAATCAGGAAACCCACAGAACAGTACATTATGTTGAAGTTAATGTTACATCATTTTATAGATGAGAAGAATTTAGAACAGCCCTTGAGAGGGAAAGACACTACCCAGAGCTATTTGTTGACAAGGTGATGATGTTTGAGTCAATGGATGTCTCTGTGTCTTCTTAAATCTGTGGTAGGGAAACACATTTTGGGTTCATGCCATAACAGGATCTCCTGCTATGGGACAGATAGGCTGCTGTTGAGCATGTCAGGAATTACTTTCATATCTCACTGACTTGTGCAAACCCCTGTGTCACAGAGTGGTTTCTCAGCATCTTCTTTACATTAATTTCCCAAGCACAGCAAGACAAAAATTGATTTTAGCACACAGGCCCATTTTGGGGATTTCAAGGCAGGAACTCAGTCACATCACATCCACAGAGAGATACTAATGCAGCCATGCTGCCTGCTTGGCTCTGCATATGCTCCAGCTTCTTCACTGTTACACAGATCAGGTCCCAGCAATGAAGTGGTTCTGCACACTTTAGGGTGAGACCTCCATCTGATTAACAATCTATAAGTCTCCAACAGATGTGCTCAAAGCCATCTTAATCTAAAGAATTCCTACTTGAGGGTCTCTATTTCCAGGTGACTCTAGTTTGTGTAAGTATGAGGATAATTAAAAACTAACCCTCACACTACCTCAGCATCATTGTTATGCTTCCTGGATATAGGTAATATGAAAGAGAAAATTTTAAATAAGCTAGCAACATTGAACAACCTCAGTAGACATTTCAGCCATTTGGTGTCCTTCTTACGAGCCCAGATAACTCTGATTTCTATTTCTCTTGCTTGACTTGTAGCCATTTTCTGTAAGGCCCTAGTGATTCACCCAGCTATTCAAGAGTCCTGATACTAGAAGAAATTAAGAGACGCCACAGTACTTCACAGGTAAAAATCATTTGACCTGTTACTAAGACTTGTGGAAGAAAGACATCAAATTAAAAATCATTTTTCCTGGTTGTAGACCAGCAAAGGTAGATATCCAGGGTGTTCAGGATCTTCCTACCTCCTCCAGACTGATCAGAGTCTTCTGAAATCCTGTATTGAGGTGATGTTGTTCCCTGAGTAGACAAAGATGATAGTGCTGGTCAGAGGAGCAGGGTTATTCCTCCAGAGGGACAGAGCAAGTTAAAATGAGCAAGGAGTCAGTTCCCTGATGAGTAGAAGGTCAGTTACTGTTTTCTCAGGTCCAGACAGGAAGAGGTAGGCCTCCTTCTATCAGGAAAATTTTTCTTAAAGTCTTCTCAATGATGACTATTCAACTGGTATCTCCTGAAATGAATTAGTCTGAGTGACATAGGCCTCCCAAAGTAAGGTCTAGTATAGTGTTCATGACTGTGAGTGGTAGTCAGATTTAATAATGTTGTGCACTGCGCCAGTCCTGGTCCCTTGCTTGGGTACTAATCATTTCATCCATCTCTTGATTAGTATCTGCTAATATTTTTACTGTAATAGTGGTAAATGTACTAATCATACAGGCCACATTTGAGACCTCTCTTTATATGCCAGTAACCATTCCTGAGATCGGATATAAAAGCTTACAAACGACCCTTAGTATGGCAAAACAACATCATACTGCCTCCAAATATAGGTGTGCTTTTTATCCCTCTTATCAAAAAATATATTTTGCATTGAGAAGGTTAGAGTTAACATTTAACACAGTCAGAAAATAAAACAGCTATTCAGTTGTCTCACTTATCCAGAAGGCCTGATCCAGTTGTGGGCTCCACAGCTTTTGGTTCATAATTCTTGTGTTTCCATTAGTTTGGCTATTTGTCCCTATACTCTTTCCAATCTTGGTTTCAACAATTCTCGCTCATACAATTCATTCTCTTTCTCACCAAATGGACTCCTGGAGGCGGGGGCAGGATGGGGGAGGACAGGGTGACCCATGGCTGATATGTAAAATTAAAACACAAATATCCATATAAAAATAAAATTTGAGGGAAGACCTGCCCAACTTGGCCCCAGTTTCTGGCCATTAGGTGGGCCCTGCGGGAAGGCTCCCCTTTTCCAAGACTGCAGGCAGACCCTGCAATCTCCACACCCTGCCCCCACACCCTTCTGCCTGAGACCCCAGCTACTTCTTGAGACTCAGAGACCAGCCCCTAGCTCCCATCCACCCGGAACTCCCATCTGGACCAGAGCTGAGTGCCTGGGGTCACACACAGAGAGGCCTGCACCTAGGTCCCAGCCCTGGGCACCACCCATTCTGGGGAAGACCTGCCCAACTAGGCCCCAGGTTCTGGCCATAGGGCAGGACCCCCCATCCCTACCAGAAAGGTTCCCCCTCTCCAAGACCCTCTGGTGGACCCTACAACCATCACACCCTGCCCCCCACCCATCTGGACCAAAAAGATCCCAGTCACTTCCAGAGACTTAGAAACCAGCCCCCAGCTTCCAACCTGCCCTGGAACTCCCATCTGGACCAGAGCCCCTAGCTACCATCCGCCCTGGAACTCCCATCTGGACCAGAGCTTCCATCCTGCCCCGGAATACATTCCTGATAAGTACCTTGGTATACAATACAAGGCCCAGATTAGTTATAGGACTGGGTGTAGATAAGCAAGATGTTGCTGTCAGTAAGAGGTCCTGCTCAGGACCTCTGAGTATAAGAGACTTTAGAGGAACCACCCCTCCTCTTCCTCCAGACTGCTAATGATAATGTACAGTCTTCACATGGGAGGCACAGACTACAGAGCCCTTCAAATGGGGCTCGTATTACTAGGAAATTACAAGTTTCTATTTTCTTTTTGTTTGAGGCAGTTAAATTCAAATAGACAGTGCCTAGCCAAGGACTAGACATCTCATCCCAGACCTCACACCCTAGGTGCTTTTCTAGGAATGCTTTGAAGCTGTTTTTCTTGGTTCTACAGCTTCTGGTTTCAAAGTAAAATAACAACAAACACTGCATATATCTCAGCCAGAACAAATAAACAACAGTAATGTATTTACATAAGTACATCAGTGGCAAATCCAGGCTGAGGAGTGGGAAACAAGGACTGTATCCTGACCACTGTGGGCCTATACAGAGGGATGAATGGGCTCATGTTAGCATCCTCCAGAGAGGCAGAGTGAGGTGGAATGGACACTGACCAGGCTGAACAACCATCCTGAGCCCCTGTAGGTTAGGGTACAAGCAGACTAATACTTAACGTTCTAAGGAGGTCTTGCTGAGGCCATGGTCTTTTTCTGACCCTATGCACCATTTAAGGTCATCAGGCATCTGTCCAAGGGATACATAATTCTTCCATTCAGCAGTTGACAGGACAAGAAGCCATGGTCAGGAATAGTGACCTCCAGCCATAAGCTATTTGACAATAATAATGTAGAATACATTAGTGTGGAAGATCAAGGGCCTCCTGGGTGGTTTTGGGTCCCTGTTGGCCTTGAAGAGTCCAGTTCCGATATTGATTGGTTTCCCAGGAAGATGCCCTTAGACATGCCTGGAACCAACCTGAGCTGAGGTCAGAGAGCTGCATTCACAGAGTGGTGGGAACATTAGTGAGTCAGCATTGCAGACTTAGGGAAATAAGGACTAGATCTACCACACTGATAGAACTTGGTACATCATTTTTCTTCCCATGTATACTAGGGGTGTGGCCAAGGACCACTGTCTCTGTAAAGACAGTGCCTGCCTCAGCTCAGCAGATAACTTGAGGCCAATTCAGCTCAGTCAGTCCTCTATCACAGGAGTCACAAGTAGGGGACAAACAGCTTGGAGAAACCTCTTAGGTAGCAAGAACCCCGCACATGACCAGGAGATGGTACATCTGCCCCCTGCCTTCCTTAGTTTAGTGCTTGGAAGAAGATAACAACAGATTTGGGGATGGAAGCATGGGGCCAAGGAAACCAGTGCCCTTATCAGTACAGTCTGAAGGCTTCCACTGGTTTCCAGTAGAGATGGGTTCAGATTTCCTAACACGGTTTCAGTCCAGTCTTTCTTCTTTTGTCTTCTTTTTTTTTTCTTTTTTCTTTTTTTCTTTTTTTCTTTTTTTTGGTTTTTTGAGACAGGGTCTCCCTATGTAGCTTTGCACCTTTCCTGGAACTCACTTGGTAGCCCAGGCTAGCCTCGAACTCACAGAGATCCGCCTGGCTCTGCCTCCCGAGTGCTGGGATTAGAGACATGCACCACCACTGCCATGCCTTTTTTGTCTTTTTAAAATTTTTCTGAGACACAGTTTCTCTGTGTAACCCTAGCATCCCTGGTGCTCACTGTGTAGAACATGTTAGCCTTTGATTCAGAGATTTGCATGCCTCTGCCTAGAGGGTGCTATGACTAAAGTTGTGGGGCCACCACCACCAGGTTTCAATTGGAGTCTTAAAAGCTTTAAGAACGGACTCTGTGCTAGGACTCTGCCTCTACAGGAAGCAAGTAAGAGACAAACCCAAAGTCAACCTTATCTAGATAATTCTTCATTGAGAGTCCCTTCTCCCCAGGTGACTCTAGGTGGAGTTAGGCTGATAATAAAAACTAACAAGCACATTGTCCCAGCACCACTGCCAGAATTGCCCAGATTAGTGCTTCACATTTATAGTCTGTTTGCTGTTTTGTTGGCTGTATGCTCATTAATATGAAAGGATTTACAAAGGAATTTCCTGAATGTCTTTTGCCCATTAGGAAACTCATGTTCTATATGGCAGATTCCAGCTCTCTGACCAGCTTCATACCCAGTAAAAGCAGATCACTTCAAACTGCTCCACACAGTGGACATCAGGCCTGTATATGTGTAACACTGACCACACAGAATTTAGTCATATTGTCTGTCCCTTTGACCATCTTACTCCCTAATGGCACTTATTCCTAGCCTGTAAATGCCTGTTCCTCTGGCACTGTTGACCTGCAGAGTAGCCTCCAATATCACCCTGAGTGTGCCTCACATCAAAGAAACCATCAACACTTCCAAATCCCTCAGATAGCTGTTCCTTGCCTGGTTTCTTGCTCATGAACACCTGTGTTTTGTTAATAAAGCAGTTTCTGGTGATGAGCGGACAGGTTTGTTGTGTGGATCAGTGTTTGTTGGGTTTTCAGAAAGATGCTCAAGGCAAACCTGGATATAGTCAAGATGGAATCTATGGTCTAGTTTTTGGGTCTTTTTAATTGTTTTGTTTTGTTTTTTCTTTTATGGTGGCTATTAAATGAAAGAGAAAATATTAAATGAGCTAGCAGTATTGAGCACTAGGTCAGTAAACATATCATACCTTTGGTGGCATTATTTCATGCCTAAATAGTCCTGATTTATTTTTGTCCTGATTGGTTTGTAGCCATTCTCTGTAAGCCCCTAGGGATGCAATCAAGTTTTCAAGAGACTATAAACTAGAATAACTATCAATACAGCATATTTTTAGGGATAAACATCATTTTGCCTATTCTCTAAGTTTTGCAGAAGAGTAGCATCTAATGAGAAATATAGCTGCTCCTGGTTGAAGACCAGGTACTGTGGATATCCATGTTGATTGGAGGTCTGCTAGCCTCTTGCAGGCTAATGGGATCTGTTTCAAGTCCCTCTGTTGATGGGATACTTCTCCTGTAAAGACAGAAGGTGAGAGTGGTGGTCAGAGCATCAGGGGTATTGCTGGAGAAGGACACGGTGTGTGTGTGTGTGTAAAATGCATAAGAAGTTGGTTCCCTGGAGAGCAGAAAGTCAAGAACTGAGAGGGAGGACTCCCTCCATTAGGAAATTTTCTTAAATCTTGTCTTGCCAGAATGGGCACCTTTGGTCTCCTGAAACTAGTTAACTTCAGTGACAGGTCTGTGTAGTCCTTTCTTGCAGCCCTCCCCAAAGTGAGTTCTAATAAAGTACTCATGGTTGAAGAGTAGCACTTAGATTTTACAGCAGTTCACTGCATACAGTCTTGGTCCCTTCCTTACTTCTTGATCCTTTCTCTTTCTTTTAGCACTCCAGTTATCACAGCACAGCTAGACAAGGATGATGATGTGGATTACACATGCCCAGTGAAAGTCAGAGTTGAGAAAACCCTCTTGGGAGAGGTAAGGAATCCCTATTGATACCAAGAAAATGTTGTCAAACTTCCTTTCAGCAATGTGAGGAAGCAGCACAGCAGCTGTGGGTGGGGCTGCAGCATCGATGATGTGCCTAGTGGTAGAGAGTGTCTGTGCAGGCCTGGGGTGTGAGGGGGGACATGAGAATGGAGGCTAATGCTTTGTTCTTTTACCATGCCATATCTCAGAGTACACTGAAGAAGTGTATAGAGAATGAGTGTAAAGATTCTGGCTGGTCTTTGTTGTTGGTCACCCCATTAACTGTCACGTCCTTCTGAGTTGTCCCTGATGCAGACAAGACTTGGCCATCATTAGAAACTATTTGACTTGGTGTGGGTGTGTTCTACATTTGTCATTTATCATCACAGGATGTTAGGGTATTTGATCTCTATGTCCATCTTTACATACTGTGGAAGGAGCCTGGGCCAGCTCTGCCTTACTCACCTATGGTTCTTTTATGCTCAAGCTAGTCCTAGTGGGTCAGTCCTGATGCCTGCAGATCTCATGTAGAACTCTCAGCTCCTTCTCCAGTACCATGTCTGCCTGCATGCTGCCATGCTGCCTGCCATGATGATAATAGACCAAACCTCTAAACTGTAAGCCAGTCCCAAATAAATATTCTCTTTTATAAGTGTTGCCATGGTCATGATGTCTCTTCACAACAATACATATCTAACTAAGGCTGTTTGGAAATCCATCTGCACATCTATGTTCCTAGTGATGCCTGGAGATGTGGCTGTTCATGGTGAGGCTATGGTGTGCATCACACTCAGGGAAAATAGCAAGAGCTCCATGTATTATGTACTGCAGCTTCTGAAAGAGGATCTACTCAAGGTGAGGCTGAGAGTCCTTTCATGGATAGACAGCCAAGAATGGGGTAGGAATCAGGGCACTTTAGAGACCAAGAATAGAGCCCCAGTACTTCATGACCATATGCCCATGGGGTCAGTTTGGTGTGCATTACTTTATTTGGGGGTGGGAGTACATGGTGAGCTTGTGGGAGTTGACATCATCTCTCCACCTTGTGGGTTCTAAGGATCAAACTCAGGTTGTCCGTTTTGGTGGCTGCCTCTTTTATCTACTGTGCCCTCAGCTAGCTTTTAGACTTAGTTCTAAGACTGCAAGTCTCTCTGTCAGTCTTCTTTCTGCTCTCTCTTCAGGCTGACTGTAGGTTGGGGCACAGGCCTCTGAACCGTCTGTCCCCTAACCCAAGCAGTACCTCTGCACTCCTGGAGTACACACACTGCTGGTGATAATGGGGCTGAGAATGGCATGTACTAGTTTCTAGACCATTTTTCAGCCCTATTTCTGCGGCTCACAGTAGGAACATAGTTGCTTCAGCAACTTGAGCATTCTGTGTTGAATGTAGGTGGTGTGTCCTGTGCATCTCAGAGGTGTCTAGAGCTGTGATCCATGTAGATGAACAGAACAGGAAGAAGTTCAAGCATCTAATGGAAGGTGACAACCTGCAGGCAGTCATGCCCACCAATGGTGTGAAAGGCACCCAGAGCACATCCAATAACACCTATGAGGTTCCATTGCAACTGTACTCTCAACCAGTACCCAGCAGGTTCCTGATCCTGGCCTTTGAGATCTCTTCCCCTAATAATTACACAGCAATCTGCTTTGGTAAATAGAGCAGTGTGTGCTTTGTGCTTGTCAGACAGGAGAAGAATAGGAGGTACCCAGAAGGGACTGCCTCCACTCACTCCTAGCTCTCCCTAAATGGAGAAAACTCTGGGCATTGAGGCTGCCCAGACGACTATCCTTGAAGAGACCCAGTATGTGGTAGTCAACCAGGCATGAGCATCTACATGCCTGGGTCTTGCAAAAAAAAAAAATGGATCTTTTGTCTCCAGAGCCCAACTAAGGTACCATGAGGTCTCTCTCCCCATTCTGTGAGCTACTTTCTGTGCACACAATTTTGAGTTTCAAAAAGAAGATATGGACCCTGAGCCAGTAGAGACCTTTCAGTACTTGAAGCTGTACTTGACCACATTGACTAACAGCCTACATGTTGTCCAGGATTGACAGAAGGTAGACAGTGGAAGAGCCTCCAGGTGTAGCAGTAGGGTAGTCTGTGGTCCTACCTCCTCGTGATGCACTGATCATCATTTTAAGATGTATGTAGGACAGAAAATGGGGATACACAGGTTGAAGATGGAGAAAGAGAGAGAGAGAGAGAGAGAGAGAGAGAGAGAGAGAGAGAGAGAAGTTGACATGACAGGAAATCCAGGCCTGGTTATGCATGTCTTTAATCCCAAGACTCAGTAGACAGAGGCTTAAGCAGAGATCAATGAGTTCAAGGTCAGCCTCTTCTACATAGCAAGTTCCAGGCCAGTCAAGACTACCCAGTGAGACCCTGTCTTCAAAACAACATCAAGATGAATGAAAAGAAAAGTGAGGATGGTTAGATGGGAGAAGCTCATGCACCAGCCAGAGTGCAGCTTCAAACACCGGGACATGGATAATGGCTGGATGTCCCTGGTAAGTCTTTGCACCCGGAAAGCATCCCCTCTGATGCAGCAATCCAAATTAAACCAAATCAGACCAAATTAGAAAAGCCCAGGATTAATGGGTAAAGTGTTCCTGGGTGATTCTCTGGCCCCTCAGAGAGAAGACCAGGAAGAGAGACCTGAAGAATCACGTGTGTCTCTTTTCTGGAATGCAGCTTATATACCCTGTGGGAGTGGTCTTGAGTCTCTGGAGGAGGAGCTGTGTTTGGCAGGCTTTCAGGGGTGGGGGGGTAGTGAGAGAGTTAGAGGAGGGGAATTGAGGTGGATCTTCCACCAGAACATTATTATCTCTTTGGAGATAGGGATGCCAGCGTTTCAGGGGTTGAGGTGGAGCTCCCACCCAAACAGTCCCCATTCCTGACCTTGGCTCTTTGTCCTGACTCCAGCTGAATGGATAAATTTTGTTTCCCCTGGACAGAAACTTAACCTTAATTGGTGCCCAGGGTCAGACAAGATGCAAGGCCTCAAAGGGAAGTCCTGAGATGGGGAACTGTTACCCGAACTTTGGGGCCTCAGAATTGCTTCCCGTTTTACCCCTGTGCACATTCTACAACATTCTGTCCCTGCAGAAGCTCCCAAGATGTGTCTACCTGCCTGTGAACCAGGTTTAGCCCACGGAGGTCAGGACACAGTCCTGGGTTCCACTCCTCAGTTAGGCTGGATTGTACACTGATGGGCTAATGTAAATACATTACTGTTGTTTATTTGTTCTGGCTGAGATATATGCAGTGTTTGTTGTTATTTTACTTTGAAACCAGAAGCTGTAGAACCAAGAAAAACAGCTTCAATGCATTCCTAGAAAAGCACCTAGGGTGTGAGGTCTGGGATGAGATGTCTAGTCCTTGGCTAGGCACTGTCTATTTGAATTCAAGGGAGTCCCTTTTGAGGGGTTCTGTAGCCTATGGCTCCCAAGTGAAGACTGTACATCATCATCAGTCTTGAGGAAGAAGAGGAGTGTTTCCTCTAAAGTCCCTTAAGGACAGATATCCTGGACAGGGTACCTCTTATTGACAGTCACGCATTGCTTGCCTACATCAGGCCTATAACAAATCTGAACCTTGGGCAGTATACCAAGGTACTCATCAGGGATGTGGGTGATGAACTCCACACTGTACTGAGTTTAGAGAGGTGAGTTTAGGGGTTTCATCTCTGGTTAAATAGCCCACCAGGTTTGGAAAATGGCTCAGCTTGATTTGATCTCTGGCAAAGGAAGTGGAGTGTTTCTGATGGCCTCTGTCTAGCCCTTTGAAGGGATCAGTAATATCTGGTATAGGACCCTGACACTTACCTGCTGATGCAGCATCCCTCAGAGAAATGCAGAGATTGTCATAGGCACAGTTCTATGCTAGCAGCAGTGGATATTACCCAGTAGTTCACATGGTCATACTCACTTTCATTTGGTCTCTATGTGGACCTAAGAAAAGGCCTGAACAAGGTCCTCAGATATAAAACATCACTTCAACTTCCCCTCTATCTCCCTAAGATAAAAGACTGGTAGGGAGAATGGGTAAGTTCTTTTCATTAGAAAGGATTGGTAGGTGAGATCTTGCAGGTAGGATATGTTTCTGTTTTGTGTGTTTAGACAGGGTCTCATGCCTCCCAAGCCATACTCACACTGGAAAAGCCTGCTGTAGAACTTCTTTACAGATCAGCTAGCTAAGTCTGTGTGTATTATGCCAGAAGATGGCAATAATTCATCAGAAAACATCTCTTAGGATCTCTAAGAGTGCCCTATGAATAAGCCAAGGGCTTATCAGTGATAGAGCCTAGCAGTATTTGGATGAGAAAATTCAGATAATGTTGTGTTGCTCAAGAGCTGTGTTAGGTGTTTATGGATGACATGAACATCAGCTGAAAAACATGTGTATGGAATATGACATTCCAAAATTTTCCAGAGTATCCTGGCACCCTATATTGAGTGCAGAGAGGTGGACTTCCAGCCCCTGCTTTAGGATGAGATCTTCTGATTATAAAGGAAAGATGTATGGGAATCACCTGTGCATCATGTGACAGCAGAACAACTAGACAACTTATCTTAATCCCAACAATGACTGCAAATAGTGAAATTTGGAAGGGAGGAGGCATGCAAAATAAGCATGTTTCATAAATAGAGGACCTGATGTTATCTTTGAAGGTGTGTGTTTCCAAAACATGGAACAGGCGCTACTATGAAAAAAAAAAAAAGCAGAGACTTGTGAATGGACAAAACATTAACTGGATGGGGATCAGCATGGAGTTCAGAGCTGAGGAAGGAACACTATATCCAGACATGCATGATAATGAACAAGATGCATTAGAAGAATCAGAAAAAGCTGTGGGGTTCAGGAACAAAGCACCAGGGAGATTCAGGCTGCTTGAAACTGTATGCTACAAAAGTATTGATGCACATTAGGAAGATGAACTTTCAGAAGATTTATCTCTTTGGGATGGAGAGATTGAAACTGAAGAAAAGCCTTGGCCCAGGTAGACCTTTAAGGTGTGTTTGCACATGGAGGTATTTGGGATTCCACTCTTGCTAAGGATGAACAGGAGAGGGCTTTGAAGAAGTGCTGAAGTATATCCAGAGCTGTTGGGCACCCAGGAGGAGTCTGGGAGTGTAAATTAGTGCTTGTTCTGATGGAGCATCAAGGATACTTTAGTGAAGATGACTCAAGTGAATTCCAAAGACTTTGAACAAAAGCTTATAACATGTTTTACCCTCAGCCTGGTGAGAACATGACATATAAAGCCCCAAAGAGGCATGGCTATGCCCATATTGTAAAGGCTATTGCAATTGGAGTCTGCCTTGCTACAACCTGTCCAAAGCCAACTACACTCTCTAGGTCTGTGCTGCTCAGTCTGCAGGGAGACAATGCTGTATAGCTCATTTTTTTATTTTTTGTTTAGGTTTTTAATTTTGGTTGTTTTGGTTTTGATTTAGTTATTTTGATGTTATTTTTCTTGCTATTGTTTTTCATAATTTGCTAAAGTTATTTGCAGTTTACATTGACTGCCATTTTAAAACCCCTTTTTGGGATAAATGTATTTTTATGAATAAAAAAGTGATTTCCAACTCTTTACACTTTAGACCTGTTCCTTTAGTCATCTGTGGTGTCACACTCCTGTAACCCCAGAACTCACAGACACAGATGGAGGCAATAAGTCTCTGGAGACGTGTAAGGACAGGTACATGAGGTAGGCATGCTAATTGTCTGAGGCGGCCTGGCACACTTTGCAGGGCTCTGGTGTGTCCACTGATCCATGTGGGTTCAGGATCATGCTCCAGTGTTACTGAATGTCAGGGGTAGAGAAGATCTGCCACCTCGGATCTAGAATGACAATGTATATTAGGCACATCTGATGAAATACAGAGTTAAGATGAGCCTCCTAGGGCCTGAGTGTGGGGCAAGGAATCCTTGATATTAAGAAAGATCTCCAGCTAATCAGTGTTGGGAGAAAGCTCCTGGGCAGGCACAGTGCATGGAGGCTGCAGCAGAAGACACAAGCTGCTGGTGGAGAGCATGCCCATGCAAGCCTGGGACATGAGAGAGACAGTTGAAGTTGCCCTTGGTCATGGCAGATTTCAGAGTATATTGACGAAGTGTTTCTTAGAGGTAACTGTTTTATAATTGTAGAGCTCCTGGGAGCAGATATGACTTCTGAGACTAGAGATGAGTCAGAAGTTCAAGTGTGGAGGAAGTAATCCTCTGGCTCCCTAGACAGATGCTGACCAACCTGGGCTTTCTTCACAAGCTCAGCAGACAGAGAGACAGGGCAGATGATTTCATTACTCTCTACTAAAAGTCACCTCTTTCTGAGCCTATCCTGACACAGAAAGAGAAATCTATAGACACACTGGAAACTAGGTGAGACTTTGTTTAGATCACAGTGCCAAGTTACCACTAGATTTATTGGTTCTCCTTGTCCATTTTCGTACCTGGAAGGAACTTGGGGCCAGTTATGCCTTATACACTTTTTCCTGAGCGGGTTTGGTAAATGCCTCCCGATAGGTAGATTACCCTGTCTCCTTTTACTGGCATTTATGCAGGTAGATAATAGTTTCCTATCAGCCTTTTTCATATAAGCTGTCCTTATTTCACAGTATACTTTGGGCCTTTCTTTCATCTCCCAGATAACTAAACATTCCCAGTCTTAAAAGCATTCTGTCAGCCAAGGACCAGTCTTGGGATGGACAAATTGACAGCTGACTCTCTTCATCCAGCTGGCCTGTAGTTGTAGAAGATGGATGGAGTTTCAGACCTGGGATGTAACTCAGTGGTAGAATAGTTACAATGTCCTAGGTTTAATTTAGCAATAGGGGCTAGATGGGAAGAAAAATTAAGAAGCCAATTACATCCAGAGTTGTGTCCAAAAACAAACAAAGAAGTTCCATTCCATGTTTTTATTTCGTTAAACTCTTGCCTCCCCACAGCTCCCTCTATGGAGTGCATTGTTGAATGTATTTCACTAAAGCAATCATTCATTCTTGGGATGAAAAAGAATTGACTCTATATGAGTCAACACTGATATATACATATTGAGAACATACATACATAGCTTCTTCAATTCCATGGTTGAGGAGATTGGCAGGCAAGATGGCTTAGTGGGTAAAGGTACTTGATGACAAGCATACATTTCTGATTTCTTCCCTGGTATCCACATGGTAGAAGGAGACAGGAAACATTCCAGAAACTGTCCTTTGATCTTTATATGTGTGTGCATGTGCACTCAAACACATACAATACTATTTTGAGAATGACTCAGAAGACCATGGTGAAAACATGTGTCTGCAGACCTATCAGTGATGTTGTGTCTTGCTAGTAAACACTGAAAGGGTAGACAACTTTATACCCTGAAACCTGTCAATATGGCTGTTCTCAGGGAGACTGTGGTTTGCATTATCACCATGAAGCACAGCAAGTGTTCCATGTATTACATGTTGCAGTTCCCAGAGTAAGGAAAAGCCTCTTCTCCTGGAGAGACAGCCAGGAGTTAGGTATCACAGTTGAGAGCAAGGACCACACTCACTCCTGTCCATATTGCTAAAGGACTGGCCACATTTTTGTGCCAGCCCTCACAATGGATCTCAGTCCATTAGGTTTCCTTCTGTTCTTTCATCAAATTGATTGTAAATGGGCTGCAGTTCCCCCAAGATGCCTTTCTCTCTGACACAGTCAGCACACAAGCACTGCTACTTTAAGTGTATTCCTGGTGGTCACTGCTGAAAACAGTGTCCAGGGCATGGTGTCCATAGTTCGTGCAGATATCCAACCCACCCAGATTCTCCTGATGTGACCTTCTTGACACAGTGTGCCATTTGTGACCTTGGCTCCTTGCCCCTCCACAGCTCAATATAAAGGCCCTTTGTGGGACATAAGGAGTGTTTGTATTTCATAAATAGTGTCAGCACCACCTTCAGGACGGGAACAGGCCCTGGCCAGGTGTCCTTGTTTCATCCATACATGAGCTGCCATGGCATCTCCATACTTCTTCACCCGATGAACTCATGGAAATATAGTATTTGTCCATTGGAGTGTTTTGGACTTCTGTTATTTTACTATTGTTCCCAGGAAGCTTAGAAACCAAGAAAGCTGGCCTCAAAGCATCACCTGAAAATCAGGTTAAGTGAATGTGGCCATCTGGAATGTGTAACTGAGCTGAGACCTTTGTGACTCCCAATCTCCTCTAATAGGTCTTCTGTATCTCTCTGGATAAGCGTTTTTATGGTTTAGTTCTGAGTGTCTCCTAGAAACAGTTTCCTGCATCAAAGTCAGGCGTATCCATGTGGCCTGTTGAAGCCTCACTGGAGCTTAGAGCCTACTTTAGATGGCCTGGAAGACACCCAGCTGCTCCTGGTCACCTGCACTGCCTTATGCTGTCATGTACACTCCTATGCCATGTGAGCAGTCTATCCCACCACCTGGAGCCAAAGAACACACAGGACTTTTTTTATGTCCAGGCAGACACCAGCTGCAAAGTAGAAGGGACCTGAAAATGTGGGCATTTGCCCAGGCTGCCAAAAGTCAGCTTGAGGAAGACTAAATTCCCTGACAATAGAAAATGGACTGTGAAGAGGCAGGCAGAAGACTGAACTAATTCTTTAATCATTTCTCAGGCATCCAACAATTATTTCCCATTGCCAGGATCTCTTGGCATCTGGGGTCTATGCATCACAGGAGAGCAATGTAAGTCACAGTCCTGTAGGTTTTGCTCCTGAGTCAATGTACCTTTTGTGTTGAATGTGTTCAGTGTGGTTGGCCCAGGGCCATGAAGAAATGGCCATGGCCATAGCTCCCTTCCTCTAGAAAATGGTCTGTGGGCCCATTTTCCTTGCCTTACCTGCCTACATGGAATGATTGTGTTCCTTCTTCTCGCTGGAGAGTGAGATCACAAAAAGTAGGGATTTGATCTGTTCTGGAAAGGTCCATGTGGTCTAGTTCTCTCAATCTCTCCAAGAAACAATAATCTAAACAACTGTGGTGACACATGCCTTTAATACCAGGAAAGAGAAAAGCAGGTGATCTCTATGAGCTTGAAGACAGCCTGGTATTCATAGAGAGGTTCAGGGCAGCCAAGTCAAAGGGTTAAGTGACTAAAAAGGTATATGTGCAAAAGGAAAATCAAATATTTCAAGCTTCAAAATATTAAAGCAATGTTTTCTAAAACAAATACATTCTTCAGATTTCACCTAGTTGAATTTCTAAGCTCTGAGTTCCTGCTGCTAAGGAGCTCAGTGTTTCCATGGGTTTTTGGAGGAGACATGGAGTGTGTTTTTCTTCCATGCTGACATGGTTTATTCTCTAGCCCAGGCTAGCTCTTCAACTCTAGGTCCTTCTTCCTCAGTCTTCCCAGTGCAAGGATTGTACAATTGTACCAACCACACCTAGTTCCAAATCAATAGTTTCTGACCTGATACTTTTTTTTTTATAACAAAGGGACAGATTTCATGGAGGCAGAAGGATTGCCTAAGACCAAAGCAAACCTGCAAGGCTCTACCACAAACTGAGATTTGTAGTTTAGGGCTGCATTATCTCTGCATCCACCAGGCTGACCTTCAGAGCATCAGTGATGTGAAAATGCACATTTCTTCATTATCTCCTAATAAATAAGCTATCTTGAGTCATAACAAAGGATCCAGTCCATTAAGTAATCATGACTCAGGCTTTCCACACTCATGGACATGTCTTCCATGACATCAAGAGAGAGCACAGAGTTTGTGTGTGTGTGTGTGTGTGTGTGTTGTGTACACAGCTGCTTCCAGGAACACATATCACACTATAGCAAGGAGCAGTAGAATGGAGCAGGGGCCAACACCAAATGATTCTGCTTGTGACCTATTTTAAATGAGAATTGTGTCCTGTCTGGACTGTGACAAGTTTCCTGGAGGATGATTGCACAGATATGTTCCTATGCGCTTTGGGTGCAGGTCTGTGTGTGACATTCTGTGAGAGCGGGCATGGGTCAGTGTGATGACAGAAAGGAGCACTTCACAAAATAGGCAGTCACGCCTTATCTCATGGGACCCCCAGCCCTGCTGCAACCTCCCACTCTCAGGTTCACCCCACAAAACATGTTGTGTTGGTTCAAACCCTGCCTGCCATTCCCTCAGCTCTGTGGTTTTCAGAATACACTGCTGCATCCAGGCCTGGCTCCTATAGCCAGGCTCTGCACAGCAGCAGGCCTCATCAAGGTGAAGGGAGAGGTCCTGCTCACACTGTGGGGAGGGTGTTCTTCTAGCTTCCAAACCCTCCCTCTGTGGCCTCCTTCTATTAGACACAGAGGCCAGAGGATGTTCCCTGATAGAGGACCCAGGATGCTCATCCTTGTAGAGTACATGACTGCTAACGTACTTGCTAATCCTCAGAGCTGTGTCCTACTGAAGGCCCTCCATGAGTGGAACTTGTCAAATTTTGGACATCTTAGGGGCCTTGGCTTCCACAATCATTGTAAGGACTTAAGTCCTAGCTGCCCTTTCCTCAGGTGAGAGCCAATCTATCCTGTTCTTCCCGTACCTGCCTCATGTGTTAGGGAAAGAAGCTAACATGATTCCATTGTACAGTAATGGTGATCATTAAGAGCACTGTACTTTATTTTATTTTATTTTTTGCCAGTAATGTTTGGTTCTTTTTAAATTTTTTTAAAAAAATTTTTCATTTACAAATCATCCACAGATCCCCCCCTCTCATCCCTCCTCTCACCCCATTTCTTCCCCCTCACACCATTTATACCCTCCTGGACCCCAGAACAAATGAGTGACATGAAGCAATTGTGCCCCTTTCCTGCCTAAGGGCATGTGCATTGTAAAGGGGGCTCCATATCAAGGAATTAGTCTTTGTTTAGCTCTAGGTGATGCAACATAGCAGTGACACTCTACATACTACCCCCTGACTGTGACTCATTTGCTATTCTCAAAATGCCCTTACATATCTGTGTCTGGCTTCTCCCTAGCCATTCATCTTTACTCAATCTCTAGTGCATGAATCGACCATCACTAGGAGTGTTTGCTCTTGTGTCTGAGGGCTCACCTGGAGAGGCCCAGTTCTTAGCATCTGCAGCCTGACTTGTCAATAATTAATCACACATTTGCTAATATCATGAGTGCAGGAATGTATGGTGCTCATGAATCAGGGTGATTTTTTCTCATTAACTATGCGACTTTTCTAAGTTCTGACAGGAGACCCACAACCTCCCACCACACCCACATACTGTAATAGCCCTGTGAATCCTTCACAATGTACTTGTTCACATCTGTGGACTAATCTTTTCTCCCCACCTTCCTGACCTAATTGCCTAGCAACCTTTAGTCCTCATGTTGTTGATGAGGATCTCAAGAATTTCCTGGGATGTGTTTTGAAGTGAGTCTTCAACTTCCCATACTTCATGAAGTAGAGAAAATAGTCTAATGAAACAGAAAGAGATCTCTGGCTTTTTTTTTGGTTTTTTGAGACAGGGTTTCCTGGATCTCACTCTGTAGACCAGGCTGGTCTCAAACTCAAAAAGATATGCCTGTCTGTGCCTCCTGAGTGCTGGGATTAAAGGCGTTCACCACCACTGCCCAGCAATCTCTGGCTTTAGTAAGGATGAGGTATTGAAGGTCTTCCCTTGTGTATCTGAAAGGCTCCTGGGAAGGGCAACATGGCTTCTGGTGAACTGAAGAAGAGCTAGTTAGTAGAAAAGTGAGGGTTGCTGCAGGTGACCCTAACCTTCCCTTCTATGGAGATTCTCTTCTATCCTAGAGAGTCCTTGACATTCTCTATGATGACACCTGTGTTGTGGCAACATCAATGCCTGTGGGTTATTCCTTCACTTCCCATAGTCATGTTTGCTAGACTGAGCAGGCTGCCTGGGAGAGAGAATGGAGAACATGGAGAGACAAGAGACAGGCAGAAGGAAGCTGGATTTTGGTCTCCATGTAAAACATGGAGAAATGAATGGTTCTGGGGAAGGCACAGTGAACTCTGAGCAGGGGAAATGAAGCTTCCTGGAGGAGGTGAACTTGAGCTGGGATTATTAGTAGTTGAGCTCAGCCTCTGGGAGTTTCTAGGTAGCAGTGGGACTGTCTAGCTTCTCTGGCTTTCTAAAGAGCAAACCCAGAATCAACAGTCACTGATGGTGACTTTAGGAGAGCAAGGCTGCAGCTGCTTTTCTGGGAACTCTGTCATTTCATTCTTAGAGGCAAAGAGGGGAAGGAGATACAGATGAACCACTGAGCTGTCCCTCTCTGGGTAGGCTGTTGCTGCACTTCATCACAGTGGATTCCTATAGTTTCCATTCATGCCAATAGGAAGGAATCAAATCTCCCCGGACCACACAGCAGATCTTCAGATGCTTTGGTCCTGGGCACATGTGATAAGGACTTGGAGCTCCTAAATTCTAGGAACAATAGGACTTACTTGCATCACGTCAGATATGAGCTGACACTGTCCTCCAATTCTACATGGGTGGGCTAGCTCCTGCCTGCCAGGGCCATTGGGATGCAATAGTGAGTGAGGCATATGATTAGCCAGAGTGTTTGAGGACAGAGACAGAGCTCAAGACCCCATTTTGAAAATAGCTGCCATCCTCTTTGGAAGCTTCACTGGGTCCCTAACATTTTCTTTTCCTCAGGCTTCTTCTTGGAACTCAGCCATTAGTCCTATGCCATTCAAGAATACAAGTTTATTTGTTTTTATCAACCTACAGAGACTACTGGGGAGTCACCATCCCAACTCTCCACCTTTCCAGGAGACTCTGCTGTGACACAGGGGAAGTCATTCAGCTCCTCCTCCTTCTAAAGCAAGAGATTTTTATCTGCTGCATTAGAAACTTTTCACTACTTTACCCATAAGGAGTTGGTCAATTCCCTGGTAGCCATTGGGAATTTGTAAGTGAGCTGAGACTCTTATGAGACACAAACTGTTGTAGCATGTCCTCTCTACCTTCCTGGTGTAAGTGAGGACTCTAGAGTAACAGAAGTTATAAAATGAATCTCTCTATATATTGAAAAGGGATTTGTTAGAATGGCTGAAAGGTGGTGCTCTTGCTAATCCAACAATGGATGGCTACAATGGAAAGTCTAAGAATCCAGAACTTGCTCACTCCACAAGACTGGATGTCTCACCTGTCTGCAGTCTATGCTGGAATCTTAAAGAAGTAGGCTGTATCACCAGTGAAGAAATGGATGTGCTCACAAGCAAGAGCAAGCAGAGAAAGAGGAAAAGCTTCCTTCTTCCATGTCTTTCTATAGACTTCTATCAGGTGTGGTTCAGATTTCACCTGAGTTAAAGATGTGAATTAAAGGTGTGACTTCCTGTCTCAAAGATCCAGTCTAGAAATAAATCTTCCCACTTCAAATGAAACGGAAATGGCCCACAGGTGTGTCCTTGAATTTGGGTGTTACTTAACCCTCTATGTAGTCACACTGACAACCAAGAACAGTCATCACAATCGTATTCTCCTCTTCACTGATATTCATGAGCAAATGACTTAGAGAGTGAAAGGATGGAGTGATCATAACCAAAAATCTCATTTGATCCACCTGTAGATCTCATGGTCATGATGATGTTCAGTGACCTATTTAAGCCACAGATGGCTAAAATAGGATGAAATACCATTCTGTGTTTTCTTGGGTAGGAGAATTCACCTAGAAACCCAATTACAAAGAATCCAGTGAAGGCTGGCGATTTAGCTCAGTGGTAGAGCGCTTGCCTAGCAAGGGCAAGGCCCTGAGTTTCATGCTCTGCTCAAAAAAAAAAAAAAAAAAAGAAAAAAAGAGAAAAGAATCGAGTATATCTCTATAATTGAAGATATGAATTTTAAAAAATGTGTTATGTCTGGTAGAAAATGTGGTGGAAAAAAAGTCCAAGAGGCAGAAAATGGTTAATCTTTAAAGGATTGGGAAGAAAGCAAACAATCCTTCACTGCTGGTGGGAGTGCAAACACAACTCTCATTTACAATAGGTCACAAGGAGAATGATTTGGTGTTGGCCCCTGTTCCATTCCACTTCTCCATGCTATGGTATGATATGTGTTCCTGAAAACAGCTGTGCACACACACACACACAAACTCTGTGCTCTCTCTTGATGTCATGGAAGACATGTCCATGAGTGTGGAAAACCTGAGTCATGATTACTTAATGGACTGGATCCTTTGTTATGACTAAAGATAGCTAATTTAGCAGGAGATTATGAAGAAATGTGCATTTTCACATCACTGATGCTCTGAAGGTCAGCCTGGTGGATGCAGAGATAATGCAGCCCTAAACTACAAATCTCAGTTTATGGTAGAGCCTTGCAGTGTGGAATAGGTTTGCTTTGGTCTTAGGCAAACCTTCTGCCTCCATGAATCCTGTCCCTTTGTTATAAAAAAGTATCAGTTCAGCAACTATTGATTTGGAACTAGGTGTGGTTGGTACAATTGTACAATCCTTGCACTGGGAAGACAGGAAGAAGGACCTAGAGTTGAAGAGCTAGCATGAGCTAGAGAATAAAACCATGTCAGCATGGAAGAAAAACATACTCCATGTCTGCTCCAAAAACCCATGGAAACACTGAGCTCCTTAGCAGCAGGAACTCAGAGCTTAGAAATTCAACTAGGCGAAGTCTGAAGAATGTATTTGTTTTAGAAAACATGGCTTTAATATTTTGATAACTTGGTTTTGTTTTTCCTTTTGCACATATACCTTTTTAATCACTCAAGCCTTTGACTTGGCTCCCTGAACCTCTCTATGTACACCAACCAGGCTGTCTTCAAGCTCATAGAGATCACCTGCTTTTCTCTCCCCTGGTATTAAAGGCATGTGTCAACCAGGGACACTTTGCTCAGCCTGGAGAGAAGGGACTGGACCTGCCTGTACTGAATCTGTCAGGTTTAAATGAATCCCCAGGGGAGTCTTGGCCCTTGAAGAGATGGGAATGGAGGGAAGGGCAGTGGAATGGATGGGGGGAAGGTGGGGGGGGGCGCAGGAGGTGGGAGGACAGGGGAACCCATGGCTGATGTGTAAAATTAAAACACAAATATAGTAATACTAATACTAATACTAATACTAATACTAATACTAATACTAATACTAATACTAGGCATGTGTCACCACAACTGTTTAGATTATTGTTTCTTAGAGAGACTGAGATAACTAGACCACATGGACCTTTCCAGAAGAGAACCTGGGGTACATAGCACAAGAAAGTAGGATCAAATCCCTACTTTTTGAGCCCACTCTCCGGGGAGAAAGAGGAACACAATCATTCCATGTAGGCAGGTAAGGCAAGAAAAACAGGCCACAGACTGTTTTCCAGAGGAAGGGAGCTATGGCCATGGCCATTTCTTCATGGCCCTGGGCCAACCACACTGAACACATTCAACACAAAAGGTACATTGACTCAGGAGCAAAACCTACAGGACTGTGACTTACATTGCTCTCCTGTGTTGCATAGACCCCAGATGCCAAGAGATCCTGGCAATGGGAAATAATTGTTGGATGCCTGAGAAATGATTAAAGAATTAGTTCAGTCTTCTGCCTGCCTCTTCACAGTCCATTTTCTATTGTCAGGGAATTTAGTCTTCCTCAAGCTGACTTTTGGCAGCCTGGGCAAATGCCCACATTTTCAGGTCCCTTCTACTTTGCAGCTGGTGTCTGCCTGGACATACAAGTCCTGTGTGTTCTTTGGTTCCTGGTGGTGGGATAGACTGCTCACATGACATAGAGTGTACATGACAGCATAAGGCAGTGCAGGTGACCAGGAGCAGCTGGGTGTCTTCCAGGCCATCTAAAGTAGGCTCTAAGCTCCAGTGAGGCTTCAACAGGTCACATGGACATGCCTGACTTTGATGCAGGAAACTGTTTCTAGGAGACACTCAGAACTAAACCATAAAAACACTTATCCAGAGAGATATAGAAGACCTTTTAGAGGAGATTGGGAGTCACAAAGGTCTCAGCTCAGTTACACATTCCAGATGGCCACATTCACTTAACCTGATTTTCAAGTGATGCTTTGAGGCTAGCTTTCTTGGTTTCTAAGCTTCTTGGGAACAATAGTAAAATAACAGAAGTCCAAAACACTCCAATGGACAAATACTATATTTCCATGAGTTCATCAGGTGAAGAAGTATGGAGATGCCATGGCAGCTGATGTATGGATGAAGCAAGGACACCTGGCTAGGGCCTGTTCCCAACCAGAAGATTCCTTATATCCTACAAAGGGCCTTTAAATTGAGCTGTGAAGGGGCAAGGAGCCAAGGTCGGGAATGGTACACTGAACTATGTGTCAAGAAGGTCACATCAGGAGAATCTGGGTGGGTTGGGTATCTGCACGAACTATGGACACCATGCCCTGGACACTGTTATCAGCAGTGACCACCAGGAATACACTTAAAGTAGGAGTGCTTATGTGCTGTCTGTGTCAGAGAAAAAGGCATCTTGGGGGAATTGTAGACCATTTACTATCTATTGGATGAAAGAACAGAAGGAAACCTAATGGACTGAGCTCCATTGTGAGGGCTGGCACAAAAATGTGGCCAATCATTTAGCAATGTGGACAGGAGTGGGTGTGGTCCTTGCTCTCAATTGTGATACCTGATTCCTGGCTGTCTCTCCAGGAGAAGAGGCTTTTCCTTACCCTGGGAACTGCAGCATGTAATACATGGAACTCTTGATGTTCTCCATGGTGATAATGCAAATCACAGACTCCCTGAGAACAGCAACATTGACAGGTTTCAGGGTATAAAGTAGTCCATCCACCCTTTCAGTGTTTACTAGCAAGACATGACAAGACATCACTGATAGGTCTGCAGACACATGTTTTCACCATGGTCTTCTGAGTCATTTTCAAAATAGTATTGTAGATGTTTGAGTGCACATGCACACACACACATAAAGATAAGACGAAAGTTTCTGGAATGTTTCCTGTCTCCTTCTACCATGTGGGTACCAGGGAAGAAATCAGAACTGTAAGCTTGTCATCAAGTACCTTTATCCACTGAGCCATCTTGCCTGCCAATCTCCTCAACCATGGAATTGAAGAAACTATGTATGTATGTTCTCAATATGTGTATATCAGTGTTTATTGATATAGAGTGATTCTTTTTCATCCCAAGAATGAATGATTGCTTTAGTGAAATACATTTAACAATGCATTCCATAGAAGGAGCTGTGGGGAGGCAAGAGTTTAGAGAAATAAAAAGCCTGAATGGAGCTTCCTTGTTTGATGTTGGACACACTGCTGTATGTAATTGGCTTCATAATTTTTCTTCCCATCTAGCCCCTATTGCTAAATTAAACCTAGGACATTGTAACTATTCTACCACTGAGTTACATCCCAGGTCTGAAACTCCATCCATCTTCTACAACAACTACAGGCCAGCTGAGTGAAGAGAGTCAGCTGTCAATTTGTCCATCCCAAGACTGGTCCTTGGCTGACAGAATGCTTTTAAGACAGGGAATGTTTAGTTATCTGGGAGATGAAAGAAAGGCCCAAAGTACACTGTGAAATAAGGATAGCTTATATTGAAAAAGGCTGATAGGAAACTATTATCTACCTGCATAAATGCCAGTAAAAGGAGACAGGATAATCTACCCATCTGGTGGCAATGAACAAACCTGCTCAGGACAAAGGTGTATAAGGCATAACTGGCCCCAAGTTCCTTCCAAGTACTAAAATGGACAAGGAGAACCAATAAATCTAGTAGTAACTTGGCACTGTGGCCTAAACAAAGTCTCACCTAGTTTCCAGTGTGTATATAGATTTCTCTTTCTGTGCCAGGGTAGGCTCAGAATGAGTTGATATTTGGCAGAGAGTAATGAAATCATCTGCCCTGTTTCTCTGTCTACTGAGTTTGTGAAAGCCCAGGTTGGTCAACATCTGTATATGGAGCCAGAGGATTACTTCTTCCACACTCGAATTCAGTGACTCACTTGCAGTTTCAAAAGTCAGATCTGCTCCCAGGAGCTCCACAATTATAAAACTGTCACCTGTAAGAAACCCTTTGTCTGTACAAACTTGCATTCCCACCAGCAGTGGAGGAGAGTTCCCCTTGCTCCACATCCTCTCCAGCATAAGCTGTCTTCTGTGTTTTTGATCTTTGGAAATCAATATGGCACATTTGTTCAGCCATGTTCTTATCAGCATTGTTTGTAATACCCAGAACCTGGAAACAACCTAGATGCCCTTCAACTGAAGAATGGATAAAGAAAATATGGTACATATACACAATGGAGGACTACTCCACAGAGGAAAACTATGACATCATGAGGTTTGCAGGCAAATGGATGGATCTAGAAGAAATCATCCTGAGTGAGGTAACCCAGACTCAGAAGGACAAACATGGTATGTACTCACTCATAGGAGGATACTAGATATAAAACAAAGATGACTAGACTGCTACACATCTCCAGGGAGGCTATCTAGAAAACAGGACCCTAGGAAAGACACAGGGATTGCCCAATGACAGAGAAATGGATGAGATCCGCATGAACAACCTGGACGACAGTGGGAGTAATGAATGGCATGGTTTGAGGGAAAGAAAGCTTAGGAGAGCAGGAGATCCCAGCTGGATCAAGAACAGAAAGGGAGAACAAATCATAACAGACCATAATAAATGATGACCACATGAGAACAGGAATAGGCAGAGTGCTGGAGAGGTCCCCAGAAATCCTCTGTAGATTGCTGCCAATGGTCAAGAAAAATCCTGATCTGAACTGGTCTGGTGATCAGATGGCCAAACACCCTAATGGTGGTATTGGAACTCTCATCCAATAACTGATGGAAGTGAATGCAGAGATCATCCTCGGCCAGGCCCCAGGTGGAGCTCCATGAGTCCAGTTGTTGAGAAAGAGGAGGGACTGGGTCCACCCTGGAACTCCCATCTGGACCAGAGGTGAGTGCCTGGGGTTATAGCCAGAGAGGCAACTGCCCCTGGGTCCCACCGCTGGACACAGGCCACCCCGGGAGGACATGAACAACTAGGCCCCAGGTTCCTGCCAATTGGCGGGCCCTGTGGGGAGGCTCCCCTTTTTCAAGACTGCAGGCACACACTGCAGTCTCCACAACCTGCCCACACATCCATCTGCTGGAGACCCCAGCCACTTCCCGAGAATATAAAATACCTCAGGGTTATACCAACTAAGCATGTGAAGGACCTATATGACAAGAACTTTAAGTCCCTGAAAAAAAAAAAACTGAAGAAGATGTCAGAAAATGGAAAGATCTCCCATGCTCATGGATAGGCAGGATTAACATAATAAAAATGGCGATCTTACCAAAAGCAATCTACAGATTCAACACAATTCCCATCAAATTACCAACACAATTCTTCACAGATCTGGAAAGAATAATACTCAACTTCATATGGAAAAACAAAAAATCCAGGAGAGCCAAAAGAATCCTGTACAATAAAACAACCTCTGGAGGCATGGCGATCCCCAACCTCAAGCTCTACTACAGAGCTACTGTAATAAAAACAGCTTGGTACTGGCATAAAAACCGACATGTGGACCAATGGAATCGAATTGAAGACGCTGACATTAACCTGCACACCTATGAACATATAATTTTTGACAAAGAAGCCAAAAATGTACAATGGAAAAAAGAAAGCATCTTCAACAAATGGTGCTGGCATAACTGGATGTCAATGTGTAGAAGGCTGCAAATAGATCCATATCTGTCACTGTGCACAAAACTTAAATCCAGGTGGATCAAAGACCTCAACGTAAATCCAGCTACTCTGAACCTGATAGTAGAGAAAGTAGGAAGTACTCTTGAACGCATTGGCACCGGAGATCACTTTCTAAATATACCACCAGTAGCACAGACACTGAGAGAAACAATCAATCAATGGGGCCTGTTGAAACTGAGAAGCTTTGTAGAGCAAAGGACACGGTCAACAAGACAAAGAGACAGCCTACAGAATGGGAAAAGGTCTTCACCAACCCCACATCTGACAGAGGGCTGATATCCAGAATATATAAAGAACTCAAGAAATTAGACATCAAAATGCCCAACAGTCCAATTAAGAAATGGGCTATAGAACTAAACAGAGAATTCTCCACAGAGGTAATTCAAATGGCTGAAAGACATTTAAGGAATTGCTCAACATCCCTAATTATCCAGGAAATGCAAATCAAAATGCCTCTGAGATACCACCTTACACATGTCAGAATGGCTAAGATCAAAAGCACAGAAGACAGCTTATGCTGGAGAGGATGTGGAGCAAGGGGAACTCTCCTCCACTGCTGGTGGGAATGCAAGCTTGTACAGCCACTTTGGACATCAATATGGCGCTTCCTTAGAAAATTGGGAATCCATCTCCCCCAAGACCCAGCTATAGCACTCTTGGGCATATACCCAAGGAATGCTCAGTCATACCACAAGGGCATTTGCTCAGCTATGTTCGTATCAGCTTTGTTTGTAATAGCCAGAACCTGGAAACAACCCAGATGCCCTTCAACTGAAGAATGGATAAAGAAAATATGGTACATATACACAATGGAGTACTACTCAGCGGAGAAAAACAATGACATCATGAAATTTGCAGGCAAATGGATGGATCTAGAAGAAATCATCCTGAGTGAGGTAACCCAGACTCAGAAGGACAAACATGGTATGTACTCACTCATAGGAGGATACTAGATGTAAAACAAAGATGACTAGACTGCTACACAACTCCAGGGAGGCTACCTATAAAACGGGACCCTAGGAAAGACCCACGGAACACCCAATGACAGAGAAAGGGATGAGATCTACATGAACAACCTGGATGACAGTGGGAGTAATGAAGGGCAAGATTTGAGGGAAAGAACGCTTATGGGAGCAGGAGATCCCAGCTGGATCAAGAACAGAAAGGGAGAATGAGGAATAACAGAACATGATAAATGAAGACCACATGAGAACAGGAATAGGCAGAGTGCTCGAGAGGTCCCCAGAAATCCACAGTGATAGATCCTCTGTAGTCTGCTGGCAATGGTCGAGAGAAAGCCTGATCTGACCTAGTCTGGTGATCAGATGGCCAAACACCCTAAGAGTCATCTTGGAACTCTCATCCAGTAACTGATGGAAGTGGATGCAGAGATCCTTGGCCAGGGCCCAGGTGGAGCTCCAGGTGTCCAACTGTTGAGAAAGAGGAGAGACTGCAAGAGCGTGAATTGTTGAATCCACGATTGCAAAAAGCACAGGGACAAATAGCCAAAGCATGGAAGCACATGAATTATGAACCAAAGGCTGTGGAGCCCCCAGCTGAAGCAGGCCCTCTGGATAAGTGAGACAATTGAATAGCTTGAACTGTTTGGGAGGCACCCAGGCTGTGGGACCGGGACCTGTCCTTAGTGCATGAGCTGGCTGTCTGGAACCTTGGGCTTACACAGGGACACTTTGCTCAGCCTGGAAGGAGGGGACTGGACCTGCCTGTACTGAATCCACCAGGTTGAATTGAATCCCCAGGGGAGTCTTGGCCCTGGCGGAGATGGGAATGGAGGGGAGGGGCTGGGGGGAAGGTGGGGACGGGGACGGGAGGGGGCAGGACAGGGGAACCCATGGTTGATGTGTAAAATTAAAACACAAATATAATAAATAACAAAAAAAGAAACCCTTCGTCAATATACTCTGAAATCTACCATGACCAAGGGCAGCTTCAACTGTCCTTCTCATGTCCCAGGCTTGCATAGGCATGCTCTCCACCAGCAGCATGTGTCCTCTGCTGCAGGCTCCATGCACTGTGCCTGCCCAGGAGCTTTCTCCCAACACTGCTTAGCTGGAGATCTTTCTTACTATTCCTTGCCCCACACCCAGGCCCAAGGAGGCTCATCTCAACTCTTTATTTCATCAGACATGCCTAATCTACATTGTCGTCCTAGATAAGAGGTGACAGATCTCCTCAAATCAGTAACACTGAAGCATGACCCTGAACCCACATGGATCAGTGGACACACCAGAGGCCTGCAAAGTGTGCCAGGCCGCCTCAGACAATTAGCATGCCTACCTCATGTACCTGTCCTTACACGTCTCCAGAGACTTATTGCCTCCATCTGTGTCTGTGAGTTCTGGGGTTACAGGAGTGTGACACCACAGATGACTAAAGGAACAGGTCTAAAGTGTAAAGAGTTGGAAATCACTTTTTTATTCATAAAAATACATTTATCCCAAAAAGGGGTTTTAAAATGGCAGTCGATATAAACTGCAAATAACTTTAGCAAATTATGAAAAACAATAGCAAGAAAAAATAACATCAAAATAACAAAACCCAAACAGCCAAAATTAAAAGCCTAAACCAAAAATTAAAAAATAAGCTATGCAGCATTGTCTCCCTGCAGACTGAGTAGCACAGACCTAGAGCCTGTGGTTGGCTTTGGACAGGTTGTAGCAAGGCAGACTCCAATTGCAATAGCCTTTACAATATGGGCATAGCCATGCCTCTTTGGGGCTTTATATGTCATGTTCTCACCAGGCTGAGGGTGAAACATGTTACAAGCTTTTGCTCAAAGTCTTTGGAATTCACTTGAGTTATCTACACTAAAGTATCCTTGATGGTCCATCATAGCAAGCACTAATTTACACTCCCAGACTCCTCCTGGGTGCCCAGCAGCCCTGGATATGCTTCAGTCCTTCTTCAAAGCCCACTCCTGTTCATCCTTAGCAAGAGTGGAATCCCAAACACCTCCATGTGCAAATATACCTTAAAGGTATGGGCCAAGGCTTTTCCTCAGCTTCAATCTTCCATCCCAAAGGGATAAATCTTCTGAAAGTTCATCTTCCTAATGTGCATCAATACTTTTGTAGCATACAGTTTCAAGCAGCCTGAATCTCCCTGGTGCTTTGTTCCTGAACCCCACAGCTTTTTTTTTTATTTTTCTAAGGCATCCTGTTCATTATCATACATGTCTGGATATAGTGTTTCCTTCCTCAGCTCTGAACTCCATGCTGATCCCCATCCAGTTAATGTTTTGTCCATTCACAAGTCTCTGCTTTTTTTTCGTAGTAGCCCCTGTTCCATGTTTTGGAAACATACACCTTCAAAGATAACATCAGGTCCTCTATTTATGAAACATGCTTATTTTGCACGCCTCCTCCCTTCCAAATTTCACTATTTGCAGTCATTGTTGGGATTAAGATAAGCTTCCTAACCCATTATGATTCTTCCTCTGGGAATCAGAGCTGTATGCTGAATAACTTTTAGGCTCTGGGAATCTGTTTTCACCCAATATTCAGAAAGTGGAAATTGTCCCCAAAACTCAGGCTTATGATAGATAAGGTTATGACAGATATAGGTCATCTGGGGTTATGCCTGGATCTCATCAGCTGCAGGCACAACACTTGCAGCACACTCAGGCCATGCTCCCTGCAGGTCATGATGCTGTACTGTCTAGCTGTTCTACTGTCACAGGATGCACAGGTGATTCCCATACATCTTTCCTTTATAATCAGAAGATCTCATCCTAAAGCAGGTGCTAGAAGTCCACCTTTCTGCACTTGATATAGGGTGCCAGGCTGCTCTAGAAAATTTTGGAATGTCATATTCCGTACCCATGTCTTTCAGCTGATTTTCATGTCATCCATAAACACCTAACACAGCTCTTGAGCAACACAACATTATCTGAATTTTCTCATCCAAATACTGCTAGGCTCTATTACTGATAAGTCCTTGGCTTATTTATAGGGCACTCTTAGAGATCCTCAGAGATGTTTTCTGATGAATTATCTCCATCTTCTGGCATAATATACACAGACATGGCTAGCTGATCTGTAAAGTTCTACAGCAGGCTTTTCCAGTGTGAGGACAGTTTGGGAGGCATAAGACCCTGTCTGAACACACAAAACAGAAACATATCCTACCTGCAAGATCTCACCTACCAATCCTTTCTAATGAAAAGAACTTACCCATTCTCCCTACCAGTCTTTTATCTTAGGGAGATGGAGGGGAAGGTGAAGTGATGTTTTATATCTGAGGACCTTGTTCAGGCTTTTCCTTAGGTCCACATAGAGACCAAATGAAAGTGGGTATGACTATGTGAACTACTGAGTAATATCCACTGCTGCTAGCATAGAACTGTGCCTATGACAATCTCTGCATTTCTCTGAGGGATGCTGCATCAGCAGGTAAGTGTCAGGGTCCTAGACCAGACCGCACTGATCCCTTCAAGGGCTAGACAGAGGCCATCAGAAACACTCCACTTCCTTTGCCAGAGATCAAATCAAGCTGAGCCATTTTCCAAACCTGGTGGGCTATTTAACCAGAGATGAAACCCCTACCCCCACCCCTCTGAACTCAGTACAGTGTGGAGTTCATCACCCACATCCCTGATGAGTACCTTGGTATACTGCCCAAGGTTCAGATTTGTTATAGGCCTGATGTAGGCAAGCAATGTGTTACTGTCAGTAAGAGGTACCGTGTCCAGGACATCTGTCCTTAAGGGACTGTAGAGAAACCACTCCTCTTCTTCCTCAAGACTGCCTGCTGATAATGTACAGTCTTCACATGGGAGGCACAGACTACAGAGCCCTTCACATAGGACTCACATTACTAGAAAACTACAAGATTCTATTTTCTTTTTTGTTTTTAAGGCAGTTAAATTCAAATAGATAGTGCCTAGCCAAGGGATAGCCATGTCATCCCAGACCTCACACCCTAGGTGCTTTTCTAGGAATGTTTTGAAGCTGTTTTTCTTGGTTCTACAGCTTCTGGTTTCAAAGTAAAATAACAACAAACACTGCATATATCTCAGCCAGAACAAATAAGCAACAGTAATGTATTTACATGAGCCCATCAGTGGACAATCCAGCCTAACTGAGGAGAGGAAATCAGGACTGTGTCCTGAACTGTGTGGGCTAAACCTGGTTCACAGGCAGGTAGACACATCTTGGGAGCTTCTGCAGGGACAGAATGTTGTAGAATGTGCACAGGGGTAAAACGGGAAGCAATTCTGAGGCCCCAAAGTTCGGGTAACAGTTCCCCATCTAAGGAGTTCCCTTTGAGGCCATGTATCTTGTCTAACTCTGGGCACAAATTAAGGTCAAGTTTCTGTCCAAGGGAAACAAAATTTATCCATTCTGCTGTTGTCAGGACAAAGAGCCAAGGTCAGGAATGGGGACTGTTTGGATGGGAGCTCCACCTCAACCCCTGGAACCCTGGCATCCCTATCCCCAAAGAGATTATAATGTTCTGGTGGAAGATCCACCTCAATTCCCCTCCTCTAACTCTCTCACTACCCCCCCACCCCTGAAAGCCTGCCAAACACAGCTCCTCCTCCAGAGACTCAAGACCACTCCCACAGCATATATAAGCTGCATTCCAGAAAAGAGACACACGTGGTTCTTCAGGGCTCTCTTCCTGGTCTTCTCTCTGAGGGGCCAGAGAATCACCCAGGAACACTTTACCCATTAAACCTGGGCTTTTCCAATTTGGTCTGATTTGGTTTAATTTGGATTACTGCATCAGAGGGGATGCTTTCAGGGTGCAAAGACTTACCAGGGACATCCAACCATTATCAATGTCCCAGTGTTTGATGCTATACTCTGGCTGGTACATGAGCTTCTCTCATGTAACCCTCTTTACTTTTCTTTCATTCATCTTGATGTTGTTTTGAAGACAGGGTCTCACTGGGTAGTCTTGACTGGCCTGGAACTTGCTATGAAGAAGAGGCTGACCTTGAACTCATAGATCTCTGCTTAAGCCTCTGCCTCCTGAGTCTTGGGATTAAAGACATGCATAACCAGGCCTGGATTTCCTGTCATGTCAACTTCTCCCTCTCCCTCCCTCCCTCTCTCTCTCTCTCTCTCTCTCTCTCTCTCTCTCTCTAACCTGTGTCTCCCCATTTCCTGTCCTACATGTATCTTAAGATGATGATCAGTGCATCATGAGGATGCAGGACCACAGACTACCCTACTGCTACACCTGGAGACTCTTCTGCTGTCTACCTTCTGTCAATCCTGGACAACATGTAGGGTGTTAGTCAATGTGGCCAAGTACAGCTTCAAGGACTGAAAAGTCTCCACTGGATCAGGGTCCATATCTTCTTTTTGAAACTCAAAATTGTCTGCACTGAAAGTAACTCACAGAATGGGTAGTGTGACCATATGGTACCTTAGTTGGGCTCTGGAGACAAAAGATCCATTTTTGTCTGCAAGACCCAAGCCTATAGATGCTCATGCCATGGTTGATCTTTGTTTACTGGATCTCATCAATGATAGCTGTCTGGGCAGCCTCAATGCCCAGAATTTCTCCATTTAGGGAGAGCTAGGAGTGAGTGGAGGCAGTCCCTTCTGGGTACCTCCTATTCTTCTCCTGTCTGACAAGCACAAAGCACACACTGCTCTATTTACCAAAACAGATTGCTATGTAATTGTTGGGATAAGAGAAAGCAAATGCCAGGGTCAGGAACCTGCTGGGTACTGGGTGAGAATCCAATTGCAATGGGACCTCATAGGTGTTATTGGATGTGATCTGGGTGCCTTTCACACTATTGGTGGCCATGACTGCCTGCAGGTTGTCACCTTCTACTAGATGCTTGAACTTCTTCCTGTTCTTCTCATCTACATGGATCACAGCTCTAGACACCTCTGGGCTGCCCTGTACGCACCACCTACATTCAACACAGAATGCTCAAGATGCTGCAGCAACTAAGTTCCTAATTGAGCCTCAGAAAACGGGCTGAAAAATGGGCTGGAAACTAGTTTATGCCATTCTCAGCCCCATTATCATGAGCAGTGTGTGTACTCCAGGAGTGCTAAGGTACTGCTTGTGTTAGGAGAAAGACACTAGTCACATGGAGAGAAAAGTGCTTCTGGCCAAGACATTATGTTGTCAGGCTGTCCAGCAGACTCCTCTCACCACCTCTGCCTGACAGTGGTCCTTTAGGGGCCTGAATTAGCAGTTGAGATTGGCATGCAGTTCTCTAGTTTAGTCAAACAACTGTAGAGATTTGGGAGCAGGGCAGAGATTGGTTCCTTCATACAAGTTCTGCATGTTCTGGCCTGGCAGTGGGATGACTTGGTGAGTCTGTTAAGCATGTTGTGTCTGTGCATGACATTTCAATTCCAGCCCTGGGCCTGGGGTGACCAGGCAGGACATCTGGACTGTCTACAGCACCTTAGTACTTGTGGACTATGTCATTTTTCTCCTGCCTTCTGACAGCACAGGCAAAGTTCAGGGCTCTAGGTCCATGCATGTTGCATCCTGTGCTGCTGTGAACTGGCTTGAAGAAGCCATGTCTATGTTCCTCTGAAGCGTGTGTAGGGAGGCAGAGGAAACCCCTACCTGCTTACATAGCCAATTCTCTTCAGCATTATGGGAAAGCTGAGATTCACAGAGGGTACATCTTCTCCTGGCCTAAAATATTTGGTTGTCACTGGGTTGTAGACATGATCTTTCTGTTTGGGCCTCTGGGTGGTCTGTCCATCCTCTATGCCTTGTCACTATGTAAGTTCACTTGTGTTCATCTACCCACAGAGGCTGCTATGGAGCCATCATCCCACTCAACCCCCCTCACCAAGATAACAATGAGGAAGGAGATGCAGAGGCTGAACATGGAGCTGCAGCTGATGACAATGGAGAGAAATGAGCTGAGTGATCAACTATTCTTCATCAGGAAAGGACCTGTGCACAATAGGTATCTCTTGTTTCAACCTTCCTGGTGTCAATCTTGCATCTGCAAAGTGACCTTCATCTTCATCTTCACTTCTTGGATTTTAGGAGCTTGAACCTTCAGGGTTTCCCTGTGCCCAACTTCATGTCCCCAAATGCCTTTCAATGGAGTGGGAGAACCTGGAACCTGGGCAAGAGTGAAATGGGGATACTAACTATTCGGCTTCCTCCAATGACAACCCAAGCCTGGAGTCTGAGTCACACAATGCGGGGACTGATGAAGTATTGTTTGAGTTCCCAGCATGCAGTTGAAAAGACCATGACATGGCTTGTGTGAGATACTAGCTGCTGTGAGTTTGTGTGAGTCTTTGAACTTGCCAGGTAGGTAATTGTATGGTGGAAGATACTGGTAGCAGCTTGTGTCAGACCTGATCCAACTTGATTTATTTCAGTGAGTGACTGAAAGGCCTGGGGCTTGTCACTGCTTTTCTATATCTTGTGAGTTATACTCTTAGACAATATTGCTCATGCATTTCTAAAGTATCCCATGTGTGCTCTCCCCTCCTTCACTCTCTCTTGCACTCTCTGCCCCCCCCTCTTTCTCCTGCATGAATGGCTGCATATGTGCCTCTGTGTGCGTGTGTGTGTGTGTGTGTGTATGTGTTTGTGTGTATGTCTGTGTCTGTGTGCTTACCTGCGTTTCTTCATTTGCAGGTTTGTGTGTCCCTCCAGACTCTGGGAGCCAGGCGTCTATGGTGGGCCTGATGATTTCCTTGCCTGACATTTCCAGGTGATGCCAGTGCTGATATGAGATCTGTGAGCCTCACTTTAAGCAGCTCTGCTCTTCTCCTATGTGTTCACCTTGATGACAAATAGGAATCCCTTCAGGAGACTTTATAGCTGTCTTGATGTTGGGTCTCATCTCCAGAATTATGTACTCTGTCCATCTGTGCAGTAGTAACAACCCAGGATGAAGAATCCTTGTCCTGAAACAAGAGAAACATCATTGCTGGTTTCTTGTGGGCCAAGACCTGTAGCATAGACTCCTGGGAACAGATGCCTTTCCAGGCCTACTGAGTGGACTCATGCAGCAAGGACACACTCCATCTGAACACCCAGTCTCTGTTGGCCTGGGCCAGAATTACAAGTTAATTAAGCACCAGGAAGTTTCAGTACATAGTAGCCAGACTGAGACGTCCATTGTGTTGTGGTAGATCAGGACAACAGCCTGTGTTGATATGACTCTTGAGGCCTATATTCATAAAGTTCTTTGTTCCTGGTGCCATGACCTAGCACAGGCCAAATACTTGGTATGGAAGGTCTGAAGATGGAGCATGAGGAGGTCATGACTGACCTCCAGAGATTGCAGAATGACAACACCAAGGCTTCACAGAAGGTGGATGAGCTTGCCAATCTGACAGGCTTCTATCGGTAAGTGCCTGTTGGCATGGACCCCAATAGTTGTTGAGTGGCCATCTCTGCCTTTCTTTGCCTCTAGACTGGAGAGTCCACAGCTCTGATTCTCTCCTTTTTGCACCTTAGCAAGTATCTCTTTGACTTGTGTCTCTTGCACTTAATTTTGCTAAGTAGGAGACTATTCACTGCTCCCACCATTGTCTTGGAGCCTCAGGAGCCTCTAGGTAGAAGAGCAAACTGAGCTGTGGTGGTGCTGTCCAGTACTCTGGAGGCAAAGGTAGGGAGATATCTGTGATCTCAAGGCAAGTTTGGTCTACAGAGAGTTCTAGAGCAGATAGGACTGTTAAGTAGAGAAACCCTGTTTCAAAAAACAAACAAAAAGAAAGAAAGAGAGAAAGGAAGGAAGGAAGGAAGGAAGGAAGGAAGGAAGGAAGGAAGGAAGAAAGGAAGGAAGGAAGGAAGAAGAAAAGAAAAGGAAAGTCAAAAGAAAGAAAAGTAAAGCAATTTGCACCATGAGGGGAAGGTCAGGCAGCCCTGGGCATCTGGGAGCTCAGGCCTAGGCTTTACAGATCTGATTTCTGTGGAAACTGTAGATAGAATAAACTCCCCCTTGGGCCTCTTGTACTTTCTCAAAGGGTATTTGTCCACTACTTGCTGATCTCCAGGACAGTAGAGGGACTCCTCATTACTTTGAAAGGACATAGAACCATATTGGTGTTTGGGTTTTCTGAAGTATTTCGATTTTTTAAAATTAGCTGCTCTCTTATTTGCCCTTCAGAGTGTAGCTGTCATGTGTATTTTGGGCTCTTGGCTACGTCTCCCTGAGAACATGGGGCCTTTTGTCAAGATTGTTCCTGGAGGCAGGGGTCGCAGACTGAAATGGGCAGGGCCTTACTATACAGAGGGTCTTTCCAGTGGTCTGCACAGCCATGTACTAATGGCACACGCTCATCTGAAGGAGAAGGTAGACACGCTGAGGCAGGAGAACAAGAATTGGAGAGAAGATTGGGTCCTGCTGAAGCACCACTTGGAAGCATTTAAATTGATCTGTGAGGATCAAGAGGAAGAGACCAGTGACCTCCAAACCCAGCAACAACAGGTAGGGCAGGTAGGTGGGTCAGGCTAAGGTCTGGCACCATTTGCCCATTGGATTCTCTGTCTACCCATCCAGCTACCTATGCTTTCACCGATCACCTTACTCATTCATGCTCCCATCCAGCCACCCACTTCATGCCATCTGAGGTGTTCACTTCAGTGTCCATGCACAAGTACTTCTGGGAAGTTAGCCTCTTCTGAGAAACTGAATTTTTGGCAATCCATCCCTGATGCTCTGCTTGAAACTGCAGTCCAATGAGGGAAATGGGTCAATAACATATCACACCTACATATTATTATGGTAGGTAGGAAGCAATGCACAGAGCTTTGAATGAGTGAAATGTGGGTCCTGAGGTTCATGTGATTGGCAGGGGTCATGTGAGATCACAGAGGGGGAAGCAGCTTACAAGGAGGAGTATCCCATGTAAATATACCAAACGAGTCCTACTCCTAGTCATAGATTTGGGTGGCATGTGGCCTTCTCCTTTCTTCATGAATCCCAATGTGTTCTTTTCCCTTTGACCGACTATTGGTTCACACTGACATCAGCTCAAGTAGTAGCTTATGAGCCCTGTTTTCTGTGAGTGTTCCTTGAGAGTTCTACCTTTCTAGAGAATACAATCTGGATTTGATTGGCTGAACAGATGGGGGCTTTTGACAAGCTGAGTGCCAGGGTGGGTGCTTTGCTGCTTCTGAAGTAAATTCTCTAGCCATCTCAACAGAGTCTGGCCAAACACAGCACACTCCCCACAGCAGTATTAATCCTCAAGGAACGATGGCAGAGTTGTGGGACTCTTCTGAAAGAGCTGGTGTGCAATGTCTAACTCATCTGTTCATTTTGCATGATGTTGAATTCTGTTCAATTTTTATGATTGTAGTGTAAGCTCTTTTGGCTTGCCTCACCTACCAGTAAGCTATTTTGATCATTTGTATTTGCTTCATGTGTATGACACTGTGTGCATGCCTGTATACAAATCTGCACTAAGAACACAATGGTCTAATGAACAGGAATTTGAAAGATTGGAGGGAAGCTTGCATGTCCTGCTGAAGCAGAAGGAGAAGATCACCCAGGAAAAGGAATTGGAAGAAAAGCTGCAGCATCACTTTGAGGTCTCCCAAATAAGGTAGGAACCCAGGAGGGGGGACCAGGTAGAGGAACTAGGTTCCTGGTACCTGGGAACTGTGTCATTTATGGGCTCCTGCTCACATGCATGGCTCCCAGCTACAAACAGGGCAAAAACACTTCAGAGTATTGTTCAGGGTGAATTCACAAACAATTCTGTCCAGGAATCATAATGTTTAATACTCAGTGTGTCTGAGCAATTGTGTCCATTCTCCCTTCTGAGTGCTCTGGTATGGCCTGAGCAGGCTTTCCTTAAACTCACAGAAATCTACCTGCTTCTGCCTCCCCATGATGGAATTCAAAGTTGTGCATCAGCAGGCCTTGATGAAAAACATTTTCACTTAGGAACATACCTTGTAGAAAAGAGATTCCTACCTTTGAACACTGCTCTGTGCAGCATTTTCCCATTTTCTGGGACAAGTGTTCTCTGGATTGAATAGGTTAAGGACTTTTCAGAATGAACCCAGGCAGATGTCTCAGCTGCAGGGAAGATCAGACCTTTTTCCAGAGTGTTCTGTAACAGACTGGCAAAGAGTCAGGATGCAGATTCCTAGCTCTGGTTAAGGAAATCACAACTTTCTGTTTGATCCCTGAGTCCATCAGGGCCAGTGTTCTCAGGCACACATCTCAGGAAATGCTGCTATAGGATTACTGACTGATTCTGTCTTGCATGTTGGTCATGTTCAAGGTGCCTCCTGGGCATGAGGCCTGAGCTATCTTCATGACCTTGTTAGAGTGTCCAGATTGCAAGGCTGAAATATGGCTATCAATAAAATGATGTTGTTTATCAGTAATTCATCATGAATAGTGAGTATTACTCCTGTGCTCTTGACTATGTTATTAGTACATTGTTACTTTCACAAAATGATGTCCCCAGACTGAAAGAGAAAGACCCTTTCTTTCTAGTAAAACAGAAAAAAACACTACTCAGCCAAATTCTGACAGGTGTTTAGGGCTGAGGAAAGTTGTAGGCCCAGCTACTCTGTATCTCTTATTCCTTGGGGAACAAACAATGACTTCAGTCAAAATATCCATGTTGACTATCCAGCACAGCTGAGGGGGTAGGAGGCAGCAGTTTAATATCTGACAATGGCAGGTTCCCCAGCAGGATTGTGTCCTAACTGCCTTTCTCTCCTAGGTCAGAGAAACTGATACATGTGCTGGAACAGGCCACAGCCCAGGATGATAGCCAGCTTCAGGAAGAGATGTTAAACCAGGAGCCACATGCTAAGTCCCATCTCCAGGAAATTCTGAAGTATGATGCACTTTCTTCCTATTATTTTATTTCCTGTGTGTGAATAGGCCTTGATTATGACCCTGGATGGCTGCTTCTGGGCCTTGACTCCCTTTCCTTATTGACAATACTGTTTGAGAAACTGAGGAAGCCAAAGGAAGGCAGACACCTTGAATCATGGCTTCGGTCACCCAATGATCAAGGCCTCCTCAAAAAAAAGAACCCCATCATTGCTCTGAACTTACCATGAGGCAAAAACCATCTGACCTCCAGGTCATCCAGACCCAATCTGATCCATGTGTCTCTTGACTCAGTACTCCTGAAGAAAATAAAGCATCAAAAATAGGACTGAGATACAGAAAACCTGACAAAATAATTACTCAGAACCATGACATCCACCAGCAAGTGCTCCCAGGAGGAATACAACACCATGGAGGGAGGAGATGTTGGAATACAAAACTTACTACGTCAGTTTACTGTCAAGGACTTTCACAAGCTGACTGAGTCCTCAGCCCTCCATTTGTGGTAAGAAATCAACCTGGAAGACTTTATTGCTATTATCCACACAGACCACATCAAAAGCATAGGATTCTCTCTATAGTGCAGGATTGAATCAGACCGACTCCATGACATGCAGAAGCACTACTGAAGATAGTCCCCACAGATGTTGCAACAGTCCCACTTTCTGTAGTTGTTATTTGATCTTCCATTTGGAGGAACAATAGGGATTCTCAGTTTCACATCTGGATTGAAGGGCTCAGACCTGAAAAGGATCTGTAGAAGGTGTCAGAGTCATCTTTGACTTTTGTGGACACTCAACAATCCTTATAGATTTGTGGGTCTTGAATAATCACACAGGCAAATGTTGACTGAAACAATCTCATAGTGGTCAACACATTGCAGGTTCATCCTCCTGCAGAACTTCACAGATCAGGTGGCGAAGTCTGTGTATATTATGCCAGCAGATGGCGATAATTCATCAGAAAATATCCCTTAGTGTCTTAAAGCGTGCTCTATGAATAAGCCAAGGGCTTATCAGTGATAGGGCCTAGCAGTCATTTGGTTGAGAAAGCTCAGATAATGTTCTGATGCTCAAGAGCTGTGTCAGGTGTTTATGGATCATGTGAACATCAGCTGAATTGCCATGTGCATAGAATGTGCCAATCCAAATACCAAATGGCACCCTATATCCAGTTCAGGGAGGTGGACTTCCAGCCCCTGCTTTAGGATGAGATCTTCTGGGTATAAAGGAAAGATGTATGGGAATCACCTGTACATCCTCTGACAGTAGAACAACTAGACAGTACAGCATCATGACCTGCAGGGAGCACGGCCTGAGTGCTGCCAGTGTTGTGCCTGCAGCTGATGAGATCCAGGCATGACCCCAGATGACCCATATAAGGTCATAAGCCTAAGTTTTTGGGACAATTCTCACTTTCTGAATATTGGATGAAGACAGATCCTCAGGACCTACAATTTATTCACCACACAGCCTTGATTCCCAGCAGAGAGTATCATAATGGATTACTTGGTTTATCTTAAGTCTAAAGGTGACTGGAAATGATATAATTTTGGGATGAGGAGGTGTGCAAGCAAGCATGTATGAAGGTGTATGTTTCTAATACATGGAACAGGAGTTAGTATGAAGCAAAATGTAGAGACTTGTGAATGGACAAAGCATTAAGTGCATGAGGCTCAGCATGCAGTTCTGAGCTGAGGAAGTAACACTATATCCAGACATGCATGAGTATGTGCTGGATGCCTAAAAACAATTTAAAATGATGTGGGGTTCAGGAATAAGGGGTTCAGGAATAAAGCACCAGGAAGACTCAGAATCTGTATGCTGCAAAAGTAGTGCACATTAGAAAGATGAACTTTCAGATTTATCTCTTTGGGATGGAAAGATTACAGCTGAGGAAAAGCCTTGGCCCAGGTCGATCTTTAAGGTATGTTTGCACATGAAGGTGTTTGGGATTCCACTCTTGCTAAGGATGAATAGGAGAGGGCTTTGAAGAAGTGCTAAAGCATATCCAGAGCTACAGGGCACCCAGGAGTCTGGTTGTGTAAATCAGTGCTTGTCCTGATGGACCACCAAGAATACTTTAGTGAAGATGACTCAAGTGAATTCAACAGTGTTTGAGTCAAAGCCTGTGAACACTGACTTATAAAGCCCCAAAGAAGCGGGGCTATGCCCATCTTGAAAAGGCTGATGCAGTCGTTGACTGCCTTGCTACCATCTGTCCAAGGCCAGGCACAGGCTCCAGGTCTGTGCTGCTCTGTCTGCAGTGAGAGAATTCTGCATGGCTTAATTTTGTGTTTGATTCTTGGATTAGATTCTTTATATTAATTAATTTGATTATAGATTTGTTATTTTGTTGTTATTTGTTCTTGTTACTGATTTTCAAAATTTGCTAAGGCTACCATTGATTCCTCACTTAAACACCCGTTAAAAATATATTCTTTATGATTAAAATAAAAAGTAATTTCAAACTCTTCACAACTGTACCCATTTGTTTTGTCGTGTGTGTGTGTCATACTCCTGTAACCGTAGTAGTCACTTTTAGAGATGGATCTCTTCAAGTTCCAGGCAGCCTGCACTACATAATCACCTCCCAGCCCACCAGGGTGACACAGGGGATTCGTGCCTTGGATGTGGTTTGCCAGGTTTGCTCCCTAGATACACACTTTATGGTAGGATCAGCATCCATACTGTATCCATGTTGTCATGTATATATATATATATATATGTCCCTAAAATATGTTACTGTATAGACACACTTTCATAAATTGGTCATAAGGACTGAACTATTGAGAAATGCACCTTTACTCTGAGGAAATAAAACCATTCATTAAGAGAGTCTAAAAGAAATGAGGAAACCCAGAGCTATCTGTCTCTAGATTATGTTTGTTTTGTTTTGTTTTTGCAATACAGCATCATTGATAACAGAGATAAGGATGAACAGAGATAAGGACCTTCCATGTCACTTTGGGAAATAGCTTTTTGTTGATGCTGTTGGCCTTGACCATGCATTTGGTATACTTTTTTTTCTATTAAGATTTATTTTTAATTTTTGTGACTGGGTGTTTTTCCTATTGGACATCTGTGCTAGACATGACTGCAGTTCCTGAAGAGGACAGAAGAGGGCAACAGATCCCATTATAGCAGGTTGTTAGACACCATGTGAGAGAGCACCAAATGCTCTTAACCTTTGAGTTCTCTCTCCAGCTCCTGCAGTTGGCTTTTGACTTTCCAGTCCTATGTGCTGTATTGTTGAACTGGATCACCTCCAACCAAAGAAAGAAGTCTCTGGAGATATGTAGAGATGGGTACATGAGGTAAGCATGCTAATTGTCTGAGGCAGCCTGGCACCTATGCAGGGCTCTGGTGTCCCCACTGATCCCTGTGGGTTCAAGATCATACTCCATTGTTACTTACTGTCAGGGTGGGAGAAGATCAGGCACATCTGATGAAATACAGATTTGAGGTGACGCTCTTTGGGCCTGGGTCATGACCAGGAATCTTTGATAGCAAGAAAAATCTTCATCCAAGCAGTGTTGTGAGGAAGCTCCAGAGCAGGCACAGCACAAGGAGCCTGCAGCAGAGGACACAAGCTTCTGGTGGAGAGCATGCACATGCAGCTTGGAGCAGGAGAGGGACAGTTGAAGTTGCCCTTGGCAGATCTCAGAGCGTATTGAGGAAGGGTTTCTTACAGGTGACTGTTTTTTAATTGTAGAGCTTCTGGGAGCAGATCCAACATCTGAGACTTGAGATGAGTCATAGAGTTCAAGTGTGGAGGAAGTAATCCTGTGGGTCCCCAGACAGGTGCTGACAATCTGTTATTTTACAACCTCAGCAGTCAGAAAAGCCTGATAGATGCTTTGGTTATTGTCTGTTATAGAACACCTCTTTCTGAGCTGACCTTCAGACAGAAAGTGTCTTCTATAGACTCACTTGAAATAAGGCATGATGTTGTTCAGGCCATATTACCAAGTTATTACTATATTGAGTGTGTCTTCTTGACCATCTTCACAGTATCTGGAAGCAGCCTGGGGCCAGCTACTCCTTACTCAACTGTGGGTCCTCAGTAGAGTATTTGGCTGGTTTGATAAATGACACCATATTGGTGGAGTAAAGTGGCTTCTTCTATTAGCATTTGTGTAGGTAGATAGTAGTTTCCTGTTAACCCTTTGAGGGTAAACTGTCCTTAATGCCCAGTGTGGACTACATCCCTTTTTGGTCTCCCAGATAGCTAAACATCCCAGGTGGACTTTTTGTTTGCTTTTGTGTTTTTCATCTTCCTAAGACATGGTTTCTCTGTGTCACAGTCTTGGCTATCCTGAATGGACCTCCTTTTGTAGACCAGGCTGGCCTCAAATTCAGAGATCCACTTGCCTCTGCCTCCCAAATGCTGAGAGTAAAGGCCTGTGTCACCATTGCCCAGCTATATTCCCAGTCTTGAATTATGTCAGCAATTCTCTGAAACCTATTTTTTGGGGTGCACAAATTGAGAGCTGACTTTCTGCATCCAGCCTGCCTTGCAACTATTGTGAAAGATGGAAGGAGTTCCAGACCTGGGATGTAACTCAGTGGTCTAGCAGTTATTGAGCATGCACATTGTCCTAGGGTCCAATCCTAGAACTAATGGCTAAAGGAAAAGAAAAGTTAAGAACACAATGACATCCAGAGTGCAGCTTACAACCAAAGGGGAGGTTCCTAGAGGCTTCAAGTCCTCAAGATCCCAGCATCCAACCTCCTACCTCCAACTGATAAGTCTTTGCAACCTGAAGGCCTCTCTGCCAATGCAGCAAATTATATCCAAATTAAGCCAAATCAGACTGAATTGGAAAAGCCTCAGTTTAATGGGTAAAGCGTTCCTGGCTGATTTTCAAGCCCTTCAGAGAGGAGACTGGGAAGAGATATCAGAAGAACCATGGGTCTGTTTTCTGGGATGCAGCTTATTTACACTGTGGTATTGGTCTTGAGCCTCTCTGGGGGAGGAGCTGTGTTTGATGGGCTCTGAAGGGGCAGGTTTGGGGAGGAGCTGTGTTTGGCAGGCTTTGAAGGGGCAAGTTTGGGGAAACATATAGGAGAGAGGAGTTGAAGTGGTTCTTCCACTAGAACGTTCCAGATTTTTTGGGTATAGGGATGCCAGGTTGACAGGAATTGAAATGGAGCTCTCACCGAGAGACCAACCTCCACAGCTTCCTCCAAGGTCATCATTGCTGAAGAGGGACTTTTGCTAAGGCAGTCAGTCATTGTATGGGCGGAGCATCGAATCTACATTGACTAGTAAAGCACAGAGATATACTCAGAGAACATCAATGCTGATGCACACCTCATAAAATTCCTTGATAGACGTAATTGGCTGCTGAGATGGCTGAGCAGGTAAAGGTACTTGCTACCAAGTCTACACACCTGAGTTTCTTGCATGGGACCCACATGGTGGAGAGAACAAACCTTCCCAAAACTGTAGTGTGAGCTTCATGTGTGTTTCCTTATGCATCCTCATACTCACCATAGCTTTTAAATATCACTCAAAAGACCATGGTGAAATCAGTTGTCAAGGAGGATGCAGACCCCTGTAAATAATGGATCCATGGGGATATTTTCTGCTCCAATCTCCATGGCCACTCTCCAAGGCATGGTGACACTTAAGCGATTATTTGGAGACCCCTAAAAAATACCCATCATGGCCTATGCTGGAAGTATTTGGCTCTGTTTTTGGTGCTGAGGTTAGGCATGGGACCTAGGCTTGCAGGCAGAAATGGGGGGAGGAATCGAGGAAGAGTCATTACTTGTCCTGGATCTAGCACTATGAAGCACCCAGTCTGGCAAAATTGTAATGGGGCCTTGTGAAAAAGTTCAAGGACAATAGGCTCTGGCTTGTGTAGTCCTTGAAAAGGGGGATTGTGCAGCAAATTGGCCACCTAAGCCAGGCTCCTGGTCAGATGAGAGACAATGTTATAGGGATCAGGGATTCCAGGAAGGTCTGCTGGGCTCCAGGACCCTCACTCCTTCATGCTAAATTAGGGGGCAATTGGAGCTTGAATTCACTTCCTTCCACATAGTTAGTGTCTTTTATTTTAGGTGCTAAGAATGGAAACAGACCTTTCCCTGTGCTCCACCACAGAGCCATATCTCCAACCTAACTGATGTGACACTTCTTTGGTTGTCTTTTTTGAAAATTTCTTTTCTCCCTTTTTTTGTTTTTATTTATGTATATGTTTTATTTATGGGCATCCCTATACCCAAAGAATCTGGAACGTTCTAGTGGAAGAACCACTTCAACTCCTCTCCCCTATATGTTTCCCCAAACTTGCCCCTTCAAAGCCTGCCAAACACAGCTCCTCCCCATACCTGCCCCTTCAGAGCCCATCAAGAAAATATTTTTATTATTATTATTATATTTTGTTTTAATTTTACACATCAGCCATGAGTCCCCCTGTCCCCCCCTCTCCCGCCCCCACCCCCACCTTCCCCCCCAGCCCCTCCCCTCCATTCCCATCTCCTCCAGGGCCAAGACTCCCCTGGGGATTCATTTAAACCTGGTGGATTCAGTACAGGCAGGTCCAGTCCCCTCCTTCCAGGCTGAGCAAAGTGTCCCTGTGTAAGCCCAAGGTTTCAAACAGCCAGCTCATGCACTAAGAACAGGTCCTGGTCCCACAGCCTGGATGCCTCCCAAACAGTTCAAGCTATTCAATTGTCTCACTTATCCAGAGGGCCTGATCCAGCTGGGGGCTCCACAGCCATTGGTTCATAATTCATGTCAAACTAATTATTTAAGATTCCTGTACCTGTTTTTATGTTTACGGGGTAGTTTGCCTGCTTTCTAGCCATCAAAAGCATGCAATTTCCACAGAGGCCAGAAGAGGGCAATGAATTCCACTTTGCACTGGAGTCGCAGAAGATTTTTAGCTACTGTATGGGTCCTCTGGGAGAGATACATGTCCTCTGAAACAATGTGTGATCTCTTCAGCCCCTGCACTTGACTTTTGTGTTTCCAACCTTTTTGGTGTGATTAGTGTGTTAGATGGACTGGTGGTTCACACACAACCAAAGAGAGATGTTTCTGAACAATTGTAGGGAGAAGTCCATGAGGGAGGCATGGAAGACTGTCTTTTGAGATGCCAGGCATTCAAGCAGAGTGCTCCAGGGATCAGAATCATCCCTCAGCATCTCTTACTATTAGAGTTGGGGCAGTTATGACACCTGTCATCTAGATGACAGTGTAGAAGAGGCCCATCAGAAGAAATGAAGAATTGAGAAGATCTTCCTGGGGATGGAGATGGCGTAATAAAACCCTGTTGATGCAGCAGCTAAGCAGTGTTAACAGGAAGCTTCCTATTAGCTTGGGTGGATGGTGTCTGCAACAAAAGCCACATGCCTCTGATAGACAGTGTGTCTGTACAAGGCATGAAAGGGAGAGAAATGGTTGAATCTACACTTTCATCACAGCGGATGACACTGTGTTTGAGGAAAGTTTTCTTCCAGATGAGGGCATTGTACTTTAGAAATTCCCCTGGAACTGATCTGACCTGAGACTCACAATGAGTCAGAGATTCAATGTATGAGGGAATTATCCTTGTAAGTTCTAGTCTGGTTCTTTGAAACTATGATTTTAAAGAGTTTCAAGCTGGAGAAGGATTTAAGTTCCTCCCTGACATTGGTCACCTTCTCATTCTGAACTGACTCTCATACAACAAGACATACCTATAGACTCACTGGACCTAGCTGAGACTTCATTCTTCATACACTGCCAATCATCAGCATGTGGCATGGGTCACACTGTCCATCTGTCCATCATTGGGAAGAAGTCTGTATTAGGCCATGCCTTATTTCCATGTAAGTCCCCAGCAAAGCACTTGGCTCTTAAGTTAAATGCTATCAGCTAGATTAGAATGGATTTCCCCCCTTGCATTAGTGCAGAGAGATAATACTTTACTACTTTCAGCCTTTCTCAGACTAAACTGTCCAGATGGTGCAATGTGATTTGGGCACTTCTTCTCTTTCATATAAACATTCCTACCTTTGAAAGCATTCTGTCAGCTACTCACATTGACCAGTTTTGGGGTAGCCAAATAGAAATTCAAGCTTATCTTCATGTATTTCCTGTAGCATTTGTAGCAGATAAATGTTATTATATGTCAGGAATGTAACTAAGAGAGAGACTAATTGCCTATAATGTTCTAGGTTCAATCTTAGTACTAGGTTGGAAGCGGATGAAAATTAACCCTGTTTCACCCTGTGGAGTGGCACAGAGAAAACAGGAGATTTCATAGAAGCTTCTTAAACACTCTGACCTCCATTTCTTGCCCTCAGTTAACTGTGGCAAACCTTCATTTTGTGGATGAAAATTTCCAATGAAGGACAGATATACACAGAGACCATGAATATAGATACAAAGCTTATTATAATCTGTGGTTGTTGTAATGGACTGGAAAGTGACTAATCTGGTAATTGTAATGCAGACAAGCTTGCAGACATGCATTTATTTCCATGGGAACCACGTTATTGATGGAGAGGGAGAAAATTCACAATTGTTCTCTGATCTGCATAGAGGTGGGGGTGTCAGGTCCCCACACTCTAAAGCTGGGACATCTGGTTTCCCATTCCTCACTTATACTAGAATATTTCCATCTGGTGCCATCCTATAAACATATTGCTGTGTGATTTGGGACTTTTGTTATTTTACTTTGGCTGCAAGAACCCAAAGAAAAATAGAAGGCCAATATCAAACCACCACCTGAAAAACATGTCAAGGGAGTGTGGGCATCTGGAAATTGTAAATGTGTTAAGACTGTTGTTAGGCACAAACTAAACCAAAATGTCTCCTACAGATGCCTGGCTAACTGATATTTATTCTCTACCTCTTATTCTCTCCAAGAGCACAAACCTTCTGGTCAAAATCCAGAAAGTCTCTAATGCTTGTTCATGCTTCACTGGAGCTAACAGCCTCCTAAATGAGCATGGCGTGTTCTGGGTTATTCAAAATTGGTTCAGGCAACCTGCACTGCCTTCTGCTCTCATCCACATTCCTCTTAGATGTGAGCAGTCTATACCCCAGTGGGAGACAAGGGACTCACAGGATAAGAACTCCTGAATATGACCCAGGGATTACCATGGTGGAAGAAGAGAGCTAATGGCTGGATGTTGTCCTCTGATCCACAGCCATGCTGTTTTACATTTGTGCCCCCACACACATAAATACACAGATAAAAATGTGAGAAAAATTTTGAAAACAGAATTCCACATCAGGCAACTCTATACTCTGTATTGTAAAGTGACAAACACTTTTATGGTCAAATGATGAAAGAAAACCACATTTCCCTCCAAGTTCTGTACAAAGGGATGAAAGAAGAAGCGGCTGCCAGAATGATGCTAGGGAAGGGACCTCAAAGACTTTGGAGGTTCAGGAAGGATTATTGCACACAAAGGAAGGAGGGAGACTTGGATCTGTGTATGACAATAGACACACCAATCTCTCATGTTTTCTGAATGGACAGAGACCAGAAAGGAGGTAGATCTGACAATGATGGGACAGTAGAGGGGAGACAATGTCTTTCCCCTTCATTCCCTGCCAGCTGTGGCACATTGCACTACCATTTAGCACTTGCTGCATTTTGTTTGCCTTACTTTTTGCTGTTAACATTGTCTTTATCTGCCTTTAACTGGTTCATTCAGCTGGCAATTTTGGGAAGTTCCTAAAGTGTCAGCAGGCACAAAGGGGTACCACTGAGGTAAACATCAACTAAGATGAGATACCATGCATGGGGTTGTGCTGACATGTGATTGACTACAGCAACAGGAAAATAGTGGCAGAAGGATCAGGAGTCAGAGGCAAGCTTGGGTTCCCTGAGCTCCTGTCTTAGACAATAACATAAAGAAAATAAAGAAGAGTCTGTATTTACAGTGGAGAGAGAGTTGACAGAGCAATCTGTGGAAACATGGCCTGACTTAGCCCAGTGTTCCCTCTGGTCTTTCCTACCAGAGGATGTAGCTTTTGGGGAGCAGAAAGTCTCTTCTGTTTGACATAACAGCCTGGATTTCCTGCAGAAGACCGAACCCTCCCTTACCACCTATCAGAAACAAGGTCTTGGAAACAATTGCTGCGTGTCTGCATATGAAACCCTGAGGAATAAATAGGGGGATGCTCTCCTAGCTCATATGCAAGCAGTAACAAGCAACTTTGACACTTCATAGGAGGACTTCATTGTGTCCTGGCTAACTGGAGTCTTACTGATAATTTTTCAGTGGGCAAAAGCAGGTTTAATATAGTATGGGCATGCACAGAGGGTCTAAACCAAAGCACAGAAATCTTCATGTAAAGAAGACCCCCTAAGGGCAGTGTTTGTCAACTTTCCTAATGCTGTGACAGTCTGAGGCACAAGTCATTCCAGGGAGGGAGAAGCTGATTGACTGAATTTGAGAAGCTCAGAAGCCAGGTACATACAGTTCATCACCCCTGAAATGCAAGGAGAGTGCTCTTTTCCAAAGCAATAGTTGGCATTTTTGTGTTGGGAAGCACCTGTACACACACATTTCTGTTGTGTGTCTGCTCTGAGCAACCTTACTTCTCACCACAGGACTACACTGACACATGTAGGATTTCCCATAATGCTCATCATCTTGCTCTTCTGGCCAATCAGCAGAGAGGATAGGCAGGACCAAGTCTGGTTGCTTAGAGACCTCTGGAGAAGGCCACCTGTAATAAGAAAAGCCTTTTCCTACCTAGATGCCAGCTTCCATGCTTGAGTAACAAAGAAAGGAGGCAGACCTCACAGATGCTCAGAGTAAGATGAAGTGAGTTATATGGCAGCTGAACTGAGGTTAGAAGGTATCAGGGGCTTGTGAGATACCCAGCTGTGCCTAGATGCTTATGCTGAGGTTTAGATCTGGCCTGCATTGTGAACAGGGGTGTTGTGGGCTTTAAATAAGCAAAGGTCATGTTACACATGACAGCTGGAGGCTTACCTTAGTGCAGAGTCAGGAATCAGTCTAAAACTCATAAAAGTACCCCTTAACATGAGGAGCCCATTTCTAAAGTAAACAGGATGAATGGGAATTACAACAAGAAGGGGCATCTGTTCTAAAGGTTCTGGTGATGTTTTCAAGAGCTACTCTGCCTCATCTGACCAAGTCATTCTAGGCCATTGCTCTCAAAGTTACAATCATAGACCAACTGTTTATTAAAGATAATGAGTGACTAATTCCCATCAATATAATAGCATACCTATACATTCTTTTGCATTCTTTAAGACAGGGATTACAGAGAAAGTCATTCCCCCAACTATAATCCTTTCATGTCATTTCTGGACTTCAGCTAAGCTTTGTATTTCAGAATTTAGCCATAATGTCCTCACTGCATTGATTCCCATAGGAATCTCATTATGCAGAGTTCTTTATATGGCTGTCCATAACAGATCATTACAGACTGCATTTCTTTGCTTAAGTCTACATTTCCCCAACCCCAATCATCATTTTATCTTTTGATCTATTTATACTGTAAGGTTTCAATTATACCACATTCTTTCTGAAGAAACAATAATTTCTCTAGTTTATTTTCTTGTTTATTATTTTTCCAGTTTTTTTTAAGGTAAGCATACATTATTCTATGATTACAACAAACCAGAATGAGAAAAACACTAATCAATTTTTAATTTTTAATATTTCAATTTCATTAGATTCTTGCCTTCTTGTATGTCTGTGTACCATGTGCATTTGGTAGTCACAGAAGTCATAAGAAGTGACACTCCTTGCAGCTAGATTTATAGGTATTTATGAGCTGTTATTTGGAGTCTGGGATTCACACAGAGGTCTTCTGGAAGAACAGCTAGTGCTCTTAACTGCTCAGCCATGTCCATCACCCTACATGTGCTCACCCACCCAGCTCCAAGTTGAGGTAGCTGCTCACCCATGTTCCCAATGGCCCCTAATGGGGCTGCAGAGACACAGCAGGTACAAGTGGCCAGGCCCCTTGCCACCAGCTAGAGGAGGCTGGAGGGGGCAGGAGCATGGCACTGGTCAATAAGGAGAGCAAATTCTTCAACTGCTTGTTCAGCAAGGACACCAGTCACATCCAGCACTCCTTCCCCTTCAGCAGCAGCAGTAGCAGCTGGGCAATGGCTCCCAGATCAACTCCATGCACTACAAGACTAAGCTGGGCCAAGCATTCAAGAAGAGCAGCACATGCAAGTAAGGGGAGAAGTGCCAGTTCACAGGGGCTTCCACCAGCTGTGCAGGCTCACTGGGGCTCCATGTATAAGAGCTGAGGTGTGGTACAACTATAACAGATCACCCACCTCCTGCCCTCTGGTCCAGTCTTCCATATCATTCAGACAGCAGAGAAGATGCAGCCAGAACACTTGTGGGAAATTGTGGGGTTGGAGCACCTCCACAGACCTGTGAGCTGTGAATGTGTTAGGTAACAAAGTGCATATTTTTAAAAGCCAGGTGGTCATATCTGCTTTTGAGATTTATGAAACTGTGTGTCTTTTCCTCAAGTAGAAATGAAGCAAAGGTTAAAAAACGTCAGTGGTCTCTAATGATAAAATTGAAATGAATACATAGATATTTGGGGACTAAAATCAAGATCATCATATTGACAAGTGACAAAATGTATGAAAGTATAACATTCCCTTTTTATGAAATATAACACATGTCGGATTGTCCTTAAAGGCTCAAGAAGAGAGTAAGTACCGACTCCAGGAACCAGAGGTCACAGTAGAGAACTCTGAGGACAGAAATGCTTGAACTGTTGTTTCTGCCTCTGCTTCCATTTCTAGTTTTAAGTTGTAATGGGAGTCCTAGGAAAGACTTCTTATGATATACAACAATATGAATTTAAAAGAATTAAGTTTTAATAATCAGGAAAATGGGTGGTGACCTGGCTTTCAATTTATGAAACTATACAATGAAAGTTTCTCCATTGTTTATGTTAAAGACAAGACAGAATCCATTGTCCACATTGGATGTATGCATTATTGGACCAGGCATAAGCAGGGAAAGCTCCTACAGTCTCAGTAACTAACAACTCATGGCACCAAGCTTTTGGTTAAGCCTCCTGCCAGCAACCTGATTCAAGGCTGCTTCTCTGCAAACTCTTTGTTCTATGTTCTCTGGAGACAAATGAGCAAGCAGTTCACTATTACTGTCATGTTTTAATAGAATTCCATTTATTATTTGTTTATTTACCTAATTAGAAAGCAAGTTCCTTGAAATAAATGAATAGCAAGAAGTTCCACTGAAACAAATCATGTGGGGTTATTTCTTTCAGTGTAAAGTCTTTCAGCAAGGTAAACTGACTGTGTAAACAAACTTCATTCAGTTTTAATCATTACTTTTGACCTAACCTTGAAAATATGAACAGTATTCTAACTGAAGCTTTTCTCTGTAAAATGAAATAGATTTGTTATTAGTATGACTATAAGCATAGTTTTAGAATTTTATTATTTATGAGGTGATCATCATTAACTTGTATGACCTAAAGCTTTTTCTATGATTGGCATTTTATAATTTTTATTCCTGTTGAGTTTGAGTTTTAAAAAATTGGATTGAAGATTTAACTTAAGTTCATTTAGCCTCAAATATAAAACTTAAATACAGTTATAGAATTGAACAGTACATTATGTTGAAGTTAATGTTACATCGTTTTATAGATGAGAAGAATTTAGAACAGCACTTGAGAGGGAAAGACACTACCCAGAGCCATTTTTTGACAAGGTGATGATGTTTGAGTCAATGGATTGATGATTTAACTTACGTTCATTTAGCCTCAAATAGAAAACTTCAATACATTTTATAGAATTGAATTTCATTTTATTTTTTACTCTTTCTTGTTGTACCATTATAGGATATCACAGTTTCTTGTATGACTCAGTTTATGCAAAGAGCTAAAGCATAACAAAGTTTGGAAAGATAAAGAGGCTAGCTATATTAACTTCAAGTGCATTTCTGCTAGCCTAAATAAACCTTAGGTATTAAAGAGCCTTATTTATCAAATACAACAAATTTATCAATCACATATTCAGTTTTCATTCAAATTATCCAGTATTGTGGTGTTGAACAGTTAGCAAACCCCTATGTGGTTAGATGTACATCTTTTGAGTCAGGTTCTTCCTTCCTGAATAGATTTATATTTCCTTAGGGATATCTCATGATATTAAATTCCATCTTTCTCCAAAAAAATTTGAGGAACTGTGAATGCCTATTTAGTCTATAAAGGAGATATAATAATAATCAAAGGGTACAGTAGAAACAATGACTTTTATACAGGCTGCCTATGTATAGATTTTTGAAGTGATAACCTGTTGTTATAAGTTTTCAGCTAATTTTTGTTATACATTTTACAAATGTATTTTAACCATGCCCTGGGAATTTACAAATCCAAAGTTAAAGAAATTATATGTCTTAAGATACTATTTTTTGAGTTCAGGGCCAAAGAATCTAAGAGATAATAAGAGATAATATGTGTTAGATTACAAAGTCGATAGACCTCAGAGATTTTCATCTCTTCATTACACTTTTTTAAACTTATAATACTTATGTAACAATTCTTTTCTTTCAGGTTAAGCCAGATTCCACTTTTAGTATAGCTCTATCCTTCACCTGCAAATACACACACACACACACACACACACACACACACACACACACACACACACACACATATATATATGAAGTGAGTTAAAAATAACCTATAACTGAGCAATGTCTAATAAAAACTGATGGAACATAACAAGTACAGTCAGGGGAAGGTACTATCCATTTTGAGGAGTGTGAGGAATTTGTGTATAAAATATATGCTCCTTGTCTTTTTGAAGAACAATCTGTAAAATCACTAAGAGTAAACTCTACAGGATTTTTAGATGTAATTTTGGGTCATACCCACTGAGTATCTTCAAAAACTCTTAAAAGCTGATGAACTTGATAGGGATTTTCTATAGATCCTGTGTAACATGATAATGGAATATGCCAGCTGTCATCAATTTAAATCAAATAAGCTGCATTTTATCTACTGGCAGTAATTTCTGTAGGCTATATACCAGGACGTTGTTGAAAAAGTGATCTTTCCATTATCATTGCGTCTATCATTTATTGATAATAAGGAGATACAGGTACTTGTGGAGAATCATACCTCCCATAAATGTCCATAATACTGTTACCTTCTGGACATATACTTTCAGTAGGTTATGGACACTTACTTTATTTCCCACATTGGAAGTAATGAGGCATTTCCAAATAATCAGGGAGCAGTCTCTGGCTATGGAACAAAAGGGTACTGAAGCATTTCTCTTGAGTCCCAGGAGAGATTCCTAGAATGGGAAACCTGAATTCTAGAGAGTTATGAGGAGATCTGGTTAGCAGGGAGGTAATGTCAGTTCCCCATGACATCAGGGGGGGCCTCATCCCTGGACATTCTATTGTATCCTGGAGACTTAGAATGTTTTCTGATGTCACCTGTGTTGTAGCAACACCAACTGCCTTTCGACAGTTGGTTCTGTGCCCTGACAGGTCAGTCATGAACATGTTGGGAAGACTCAGGAGTCTATTGGGTAGAGAGAAAAGAGAGGGAAGAGAGACCAGAGGAGAGGCAGACACAAGCTGGCCTTCAGCCTCCATCAAGAAAGAAATGGTCCAGAAGATGGTACAGTAAGTTCTGGGCAGGAAATTGGGATCTTCCTGTAGGACATGGGCTTGAGCTGAATCTTCCAGTAATGGGACACAGGCGGTAGGAGTCTCTGGGAACCAACAGGACTTCCCTGCTTGCCATTTCTCCTGAAATTCAAGAATTTCAGAAGAGTAATTTGTCTGTCCCAGAAGTCAGGAACGAGTAAGGCCAAAGCTGTTATACTGAGAGCTCTTGCCTTTCCATCCTACAGGATGGGAGGATTTGAAAGGGGACAAAAAGGGACAGCATTAAGGTAGGAGGTGAAGTGTGCTCAGCAAAAAGCACATCATCAATGTTCTTTAACCTCAGTGGCTCCATTTATTTACTACCCACCATTTCTGTGCTTCCTTTGTTGTCACTGAGGAGTCTTGCTGAGGATGGTGACCATATTCTGCCCCTGTGTGGCTTTTGCATCTGTGCCATGTGCTTAGAGTGACTAGTCAGGATATTTATATATCTTTAATGACCTAAATGCTTGTGAACTGTGTCAATTTTATCTTGGCTTTAAAGCCAAGATTAGTGAATCCTGTATCCAAGTTGAACATAGAGTCCAGGGCTATTAATAAGCCTGAGGAGGCTTTCTTCTTAGTTACCCAAAGCATGTGCTAAAGGAGCAGAGGAAATCAGCTGGTTGAGACACCTATCTCCATTAGAGAGATGGGAGAACTGAGACTCCTGGCAGGGGCATCTCAATCCAGGGCAAATTTTTTTTGGTGTCTCTGAGTTGCTTGTTTACATCCTTTCTCAAAAACCTTCTTTGGTCTCAGGGTGACCTGTTCATTCTCTATGTCTTGTCACAATGCAAGTTTATTTGTGTTCATTCACCAACAGGGGCCTCCAAGGAGGCACCACCCCACTCCAACCTGCCTCAAAAAGAGGCAAGTGAAGCAGAAGGTGGATAGCCTGACCACTAAGCTCCAGGTGATGACTGCCCAACAAAATGATCTGAGAGATTGTCTCATCTTAGTAACTGAAGGTTCCTTGGACAAAAGGTATTTACTGTTTCAAACTCCATGGTGACTGTCTTGGTTCCACAATTTCATCCTTAGTGTATTATGTCTAAGAAATGGGCTTCTGTGAGACTGGGTGCACCTTCAGGGTGTCCCTTAGCCCAACACCATTTCTCCAAATGCTTCCCTGAAGAAAAACCTGACACATGGGCAGGATGAGATGGGGACATAGAGACTGTTCTGCTTCCTACAAATGAAAACCAGAACCTGTGGCCTGAAGCACATAACTCGGGGATTGAGGCAGTAGTGTGTGAGTTCCCAGCATGCATTTGGAGAGATCTTGTCAGGTGGTGGCTAGTGTGAGAATGCTGTGATTTTTTTTTCTTGCCTGGCAAGACATTGTGTGCTGGATGCTTCTAGTAGCAGCTGGAGAGGCCTAGTCCCACATCTTTTTTTTCAGTATCAATCAAAAATAAGGCAATCAATGTTCATTTATTGAATAAAATACACAAATAAAATAACAAATGACTAATAATTATTACTTTTAGCAACACAACACAGTAGACAAGTTTACAATTGATTGAGCTACACATCTGGTTAGGGGCATTGCAAAGAGTGATCTTTCACATAAGTATAAAACTAAGGAGTGTCTATGAATAGGCTTTAACATACTGAAAAACTCTTGAAGAATTTGAAGTTTGACTTATTTTACTGTAGAAAATTATCTTTCTTGTTGTATAACTGATGGATTATAATGGAATCTTTGGAAGTACAGGGAATTGTGAGAATAATATAACATCCTGGTGACACTATTAAGGTTTAAAAAGAGTAGTTAGTACAACAAAAAATATGTAGGATAAACTGGAAAAAATATTACTGACAGAATTTACCTGCTATCTAGAAGGGGATGTTGATAAAAGAAAATATTGAGCATAGTTCCAAACCTTCTGTCTCAGAAAGCCATGAGAATTATTCTGTTATAAACTGAGACAGGAAATTAGAAAAGAGGGTTATTTATTATTTTTTAAAAAAGAAATAGAATTCATAGATAAATCGCAACCAACTCCAGAAGCAAATGAAGAAAATATAGTTTCTAAATATGTATGTATGTGTTTTTTAAATACCTTTGTCAACAGCTTTAATTTTTTTATTTAAAAATTTTTACATATAATATATTTTGATCATATTATCCCATCCTTCAACGCCTCCCAAAATCCCCCCCACCTCTCTATGCACCCAAATCTGTGTTGTTTCTCTCCTCCAGACTCCAAAAAGAAACTAAGAACAAAGATCAAAACAAATAAAGAAAACAAACAAAAAACCCAATAAGACAAAAAAATACCAAAACAAAACAAAACATACACACAAGAAACATACCAAACCAACACAAAATAATCAAACAAAAAACAAGCAATCAACCAAAGTACAACAAAAAAACCTCAACAGCATGGAGTCAATTTTTGTGTTGGCAAACGACTCATGATCTTGTCTCCTGGGATCCTGGGTATGAAGGCTTTGTTGGAATGTGGTTGATATACCACAGATACTCCACTGATGAAAATTTATTTTTCCTTTCCCAGCATGAATCAATTATAAGTAGATTCTTGCTTAGGAGTGAGACTTTGTGTTTACTTCTTCCTCTCTGTCTTAGGATTTTTTTTTCTGGTTTGAATGTGTGAAGGTCTTTTGCCTGCTGTCACAGTTTCTGTGAGTTCCAAGGTGTATCAGCCCTGTGTTTTGAAAGAGAAAACGTTTAAATGCAGGCTTAATGACTTGAACCTTAGAAGGATCATCTCTTGGAGTTAGTTGTCAGACAAGCAACTAAATCTCTTGTCAAAAAAAGAGATAAAGGCCAATGATAGATTTCAAAGTTTAGAACAAGGAAAGTCTATGACATACTAAGACTATATGAAATAAAAAGAGAATACTCAAGTTTAGAACCTAGGAAAACTGTTGGGAAAATCAGAAAATAATGGCCATTTAAAGAAACTGGAAGTTAATAATTAATTAGAAGAACAGTAGATATGAAAGACAAGTCAAAAAATAAATGAGGCTCAAAACTTGAAATATAATAAAATTATGCCAGGTAACAATTTTTAAAGTGTGACTAAATATGTTACATTGATTCATATATGTATAATACTTTTACTTCTTTTTTTTGTTTCATGTGTTTTTATTATTATTATTATTATTATTATTATCATTATTATTATGTGTTTTAATTTTATACATCAGCCATGGGTTCCCCTGTCCTCCACCCTCCCGCCCCCACACCCACCTTCCCCTCAGCCCCTCCCCTCCATTCCCATGTCCTCCAGGACCAAGACACCCCTGGGGACTCATTTAAACCTGGTAGATTCAGTACAGGCAGGTCCCATCCCCTCCTTCCAGGCTGAGCATGTGTCCCTGTGTAAGCCCAAGGTTCCAAACAGCCAGCTCGTGCACTAAGGACAGGTCCTGGTCCCACAGCCTGGGAACCTCCCACACAGATCAAGCTATTCAATTGTCTCACTTATCCAGAGGGCCTGATCCAGCTGGGGGCTCCACAGCTGTTGGTTCATAATTCATGTGCTTCCATTCAATTGGCTATTTGTCCCTGTGCTTTTTGCAATCTTGGATTCAACAATTTATGCTCCTGCAGTCCCTCCTTCTTCTCGACAGTTGCTGGTCCCACATCTTAATATGTGGCACAAGGCCTGGTCTGCTGCTCTTGGTCCTCTCTGAGATGACACAATTGCATGTATTAATTTTGCATCTCAATGAGAGCATTATATCACCTTTCCCTATCTCATTTACTCTCTCTCTTTCTGTCTCCCTCTCTCTCCCTCTCCTCCATCTTTCTGTATCTATGTGTTTGTGTGTTTGTGCATATGTGCTCCTCTTGACCCTGCAAACAAGGATGTATGGTTGAGCATGAAGTATTGCTCTTCTCAGTATCTAGGTATTGTCTACATGGTGTATTGGGACCCCCATTTTAAGCATCATAACACTTTGCCAGTCTGTTCATCTTGGTTATCAACTAGGAATGACCTGGAGGAGTTTGTGAAGCTGTCATAATATTGAGTCCCATCCTCAGAAATGCTCATGATGTGATTTTAGCCTCCATGTCAATATAAGCATCCTGGAATGGGAAACTTTTATTTGAAGACAGCAGAAACATCACAGTTTCTGGTAGTCCCAGACCTGTGATAGAGTCATGGGAACTCCAGAGCAAGCTAGCTGTGTAGGACTCCTGCGGGAGATGATTCAGTCCCAGCTGCATCCCTCTTAACACCCTACCTCTGTTGTCCTGGGACCAGAAGAGCATGTGTAACAAGCAGCCTGAGGCCCCAGTACATAGGAGCCAGGCTGTGGCATCTCATTCAATCCAGTAGTATTCATGTAGTCCTTGGGGCCTGTATTCATGGAATTCTTTGCTTCTGTATTCAGGCCCTACCACAAGCCAAATTGTTTCTATGAACACCTCAAGATGGAGCATCAGAAGGTCTTGTCAGATCTACATAATTTCAAGAATCAGAGTATGGAGGTCTCACAGAAGCTCAGTGAGCTGACCAAGGAGAAAGTCTTCCTTTGGTAAGTGCTTGTCTTGGCAGGGACCCCAACTGTTGTACAATGGCCAGCTCTGATTTTCTTTGTCTCTGGACTGCAGGGTCTGCAGATCTGCTTCTAGTTTTTCTGCTTCTTAGCCAGCAGCATTAGCAAGCAGCTTTTGGACTTAGGCCTCTTTACTCTGTTTTGCTGAGGGTTAAAGAGACTGTTAGCCCCTCTAGCACTATATTGTCATACTCATTAGACTCCAGACCTGTGGTTATCCAACCTTCCTAATGCTGTGACACTTCAATACATTCCTTCATTGTTTTTTGTTTGTTTGTTTGTTTGTTTTTTTGAGACAGGTTTTCTCTGTGTAGCTTTGCGCCTTTCCTGGATCTTGCTCTGTAGATTAAGCTGGCCTCGAACTCACAAAGATCCCCCTGCCTCTGCCTCCCAAGTGCTGGGATTAAAGGTGTGCACCACCACTGCCTGGCTCCTTCATTGTTTTGATGACCCCAAACCATAAAATTATTTTGTAGTGATGCCTTAACTTTATTTTGCTACTGTTATGAATTTTAATGTAAATGTCTACATAGGACATCTAATAAGCTTTCCTTGTGAAAGGCTCCCTATATCCTGAAGGGTTCACAACCCACATAGTTGAGAACCACTTGTTGAAGAGCAATTGACATCATGAGAGTGTTGTCAGGCAGGGACTGCTATGGCATCTATGCACCCTCTGGGTCTCCTACCTCCCCAAGTGTACTTGCACATTAGCTGCTGGTGTTTCCTCATGACAGTGGACCGATTAGGACAGTGGGATACTCCTCTTGTTTATGGAAGTGCATGAATTTATATTATTGGGGGGTTCAGAAATAGTTTGATTCTTGCAGGAAATAACTGTTCTTTGCTTTGGACTTGAGTGCCACTCTCATTACTGATGAAGATGCTTGTTTACATCTTTCTGTGAACTGGGGATAGGGTTGGGTTGTTGAGGCATGGAGTCTTGAGTGACCAGAGGTGGCTGGCAAGATCTTACAATTTGGAGTGTGTTTACAGTGATCTGTAGAGCCGGCTCCTAATGGAGCAGAGTCAGCAGAAGAAAAAGTTGGATCTGCTGAGGCAAGAGAAGGAGAACCTACTGGAGGAATGGCCCCTGCTGAAGAAGCACTTAGGTGAATTGAAATTGCTCAGTAAGGACCAAGAAGAGACCAGTGGCCTCCAGAACCAGCAACAGCAGGTAGGGACAGGCAGTTATGTAATAGTGATGTCCAGCATCTTTTACTTATGTTACCTTACCCAGTCTACCCATCCAGACATCTTGGTTCATCTCATCCATAAACCTATCCACCCACTTCATGACATAAAATTGTTCATTCTGTGTCTGTGCATTCGTATTTCTGGGAAGTGAGTCTCCGAGAATCTAGGTCATTGGAATGCAATCCCTGATGCACTGCTTGGAAGCTGTAGTCAAAAGGGAGATACAGGTCAATCACTCATCACACAGCTACCTGTCATTGTGGAGGTACTATACACAAGGAGGACTGCTATACACAGACTTGAGTTCAAGAGTGAAAAATTCTGTAACCACCTCCACACAGACTGACCAAGCACATTATGCTCCCCTAGGCCATTTTAGTTCCCAAAGATGGAAAGCTGAGTTTGGGACTTTTCCTAAAGGCTAGTGTGCTTATTCTAAAGATAACTGCTCCTCTATCACTTTGTTGTCTTTGTCTCACCCCTCTCTCTGTCTCTCTGTGGTGTGTGTGTGTGTGTGTGTGTGTGTGTGTGTGTGTGTGTATCTGTTTGTATAATAGAGGCATGTGGGAGTGCAGTGTATATTTCATGTGGATGACAGCTAGAGGAGACCACTGGGTTTTTCTCTTGACAGTCTCTTTCTTAAGAACTTGAAGCAGGCTTTCTCATGTCTCCATGAGTTTGAAATTTGGTGAGACTGACTGACCAGCATGCTCTTGGGATCCTCTGTGTGTTCTTGAACTTGTTTGAAAATGTATTAACTATACTATACTCAACCCTCCACTAAGGACATAATCCTCTAATGAACAGGAGCAGCAAAGAATGGAGGAGAGACTTTAGAGCTTGCTGAAACAGAGGGAGGTGGTCACACAGAAAAAACACTTGGCAATAAAGCTGAGCATCATTTGACTGTCTCCCAGATGAGGTAGGAACCCAGGCTGAAGTTGGGGTATGGATCCAACTGGGTCCCCTGTGGTAGGGCTCTCCAACCTTTGTGGGCTTTCGTTTATCAGCAAGACTCCCCACTCCAAGCAGGGGTAGACCAACTCAGAAATCAGAGTATCATGCTGGTCCCATCAACAAGAACTTCTATCCAGCAAACAATATGTTTGATACGCCTTGTGTCTGTAGACTTGTGTCTCCATCCCTCCATTCTGATCTCTCTGGTAGGTTCTCTGCGGGCTTTCCTTGAACTCACACAGTTCTGCCTACTTATGCCTCCCAAGTGATGGGATTTAAAGGTGTATCTCACCATATCTGAAATTACATATTTATTCAGGAATATCACCTGTAGGGATGAGATTCACACCCTTGTCACTATTTGATTTAACACTGGCAGTCTTCATTGTTTGAGCATTTCCCATGTAAAGTGTACTGGGGATATAGTAAGTTTAGTCATTGGCAAGATGAAAACAGGCAGATGTCTCTGCTGAGGATATTTCAGACCTTCACCGAGTGTTGTGTAACAGTCTTCTCTACGGTACCAGGACGTAGATTCCCAGCTGTAAGCCTAAGGATAACACCACTGTTTTTGTTTATTGCCAGAGATCATGCAGTGACAATGTTCTCAGACACACGACTCAAGAAATGCTGCTCTAGCATGACAGGCTCCATCCTGCATATTACCTGGGTGTAAGGTGCCTTCTGATCAGGAGGCCTGATCATTTCACATGACCTTATTCAGATCTCCAGTTTGCACAGAAGTATTAAGTCCATGTATAAAAATGAGGTGTTGATTTTTTTTGTTTGTTTTGAGACAGGGTTTCTCTGGGTATCTTTGCATCACCTTTCCTGGAACTCACTTGGTAGCCCAGGTTGGCCTTGAACTCACAGAGATCGAGTGCTGGGATTAAAGGCGTGCGCCAGCACTGCCCTGCTTGAGGTATTCTTTTTGTTATTATTATTATTATTATTATTATTATTATTATTATTATTATATTTGTGTTTTAATTTTACACATCAGCCATGGGTTCCCCTGTCCTCCACCTCCCGCTGAGGTGTTCTTTTTTAAATTATTTTTTATTCATTTTACATACTAATCACAGATCCTCCTTTCATCCTTCCTCCCACTCCCCACTCAACTTCTCCTCCCACCCTTCACCCCTCCTCCAACAATGTAAGTTTTCCCATGGTGGGACAGCTAAGCCTGGTACATTCTGTTGAGGCAGGACAAAGCCCCTCCCCAGTTTATCAAGGGAGAGCAACCTTAGGTAATAGGATCCAAAAAGAGGGCTCATATACCAGTGATAGATTCTGATCACACTGCCAGGGGCCCCTCAAACAGATCCAGCTACATGACTGTCCCCATTATGCAGAGGGTCTAGTCTAGTCCCATGCAGGTTCCACAGCTGTTGGTCTAAATTTCCTGAGTTCCTTTGAGCTTGGTTCAGTTGTTTCTGTAGATTTTTCCATCAAGATCTTTACCACCCTTGCTCATGTAATCCCTCTAAAAAAAGAATAGAAGGAACATAGCTTGAAATTTTAAGGTTTTCTATATCAATCTGTGACAGCATTGTATAACATGGAAGGAAAATAAAACAATATCAATTAAAATCAGGACTAAGGACAGGTGTGTGTGATGGTGCATGTCTTTAATCCAAGATCTTTGGGAGGAGAGGGAAGAAATCTCTGGCCTCTTGTAGCAATCCTAGAATATGTATCAAATCCGCCAGAGATGCATATTGTAACAATGCCTCGAAAGAAATAAACAGAAATTGGACAAGCCAAAAAATGAGGTGGTCAATGAAAAAATCATCATGAACAGTCTGTGTATCTCCACTGTGCTGTTATGTATAACTTTAATATGGTTATTCCTTTTGTTTAAATGATGTCCTTTGACTGTAGGACAAAGTCCTGATCTTTCTCACAGAGCCTAATACACACAGTACTCAGATCAACATCTGATGCTTGTTAAGCGCAGAAAATAATACAAGGCCCAGCTATTCTGTGACACTTATTCCTTAGAGGTACAAACAATGACTGCTGCCAAAGATCAGTGTTGACTATCCAGCACAATTGAGTTCTTGTGATATCACAGACTGACAGGTGACAGGGCAGACCTCACCAGGACTCTGCACTTACTAACTTCCTCCTCTAGGTGAGATAAACTCCAACATGAGCTGGAACAGTCCACAGCTCAGGATGAGAGCCTCCTGACGACAGAGCTGCTGCAGCTGCAGGAGCACTAAGTGTCATGAGCAAGTGCTGTGGATATCGCTCTGTGTAAATAAAGTTCTGATTGGCCAGTGGCCAGGCAGGAAGTATAGGCGAGACAAGAGAGAAGAGAATTCTGGGAAGTAGAAGGCTGGGGAGACACCGCCAGCTGCTGCCATGAGAAGCAACATGTAAAGACACTGGTAAGCCACAAGCCATGTGGCAAAGTATAGATAAGCAGACATGGGTTAATTTAAGATAGAAAAAGTAGATAACAAGAAGCCTGCCACGGCCATACAGTTTATAAACAATGTAAGTTTCTGTGTGCTTTCTTGGTTGGGTCTGAGCGACTGTGGGACTGGCGGGTGAGAGAGATTTGTCCTGACTGTGGGCCAGGCAGGAAAACTATAACTACAAGCAAGTAAGCCACCATGATATCCCATCCCCAGTAACATGGCCTTTGTGGATGTTTCTCCTTGAGTCTGGGTTTCTATGTGTGAATAAACCCTTAATTTGTCTAACTAGAAAACTAGCCAGGCTGTTGTTGGATCTGATTGCCTTTTTTTCTCTCACAGCACCCTTTATGAGAACTGAGGAGGCTAAAGGATTCCATAGTCAACCAGAACCCCTGACATTCTCCACTCTATGATCAAGCCCTCCTCAGAACAAGACATGTACTATTAGTTGTCAAATCACCAGTGAGGCAAATATCATCTGCCGTGCAGGTGGTCCCTTCATAATCTGATACATGTGTCTGTTGACTCACTAGTTAAGGAGTAAAGAAACCATCAAGAAGATTATTGAGATTCAAAAAAATAATAAACACCAAGAATTAAGCATAAAAAGCTGACATCTACCAGCAAGTGTTCCCAGTGAGAGCCCACCAGGACAACATGGAGAGAGAATATGTTTCTGCTCATAGTTACTCTGAAAGTTTACTGCTACAAACTTTTGTTAGCTGACTGAGTCCTCAGCCCCTCATCTGTGGAGGAAGATATGTCAACAGAGACTGTGTTGATGTCATGCTGCTATCCAGACAAACCATACAAAGGAAGAATCATATTCTCACTCCAGTCAAGTGCTGGATCTACTCAATTTCATGCACATGTGATGGTGAAGTTAATTGTTCTGAGAAATGATTTAAGTAGGATGCCACCATGAGCTTTTATATGCTCCCCATGTTCTTTTTTGTCTTGAATCAGCACACAGACACACTTTGGCCAACAGAATCATATAGTGGTCAACATAGCATAAGATCAACCCTGGCAATGGCTTAACCTAAAAGCCCCAAAGTGGCATGACTACACTTTTCTTGAAGAGGTTATTTCAATTCAGAATTATCCTCTAACTTGTGTCCAAAGCCAGCCACAAGGTGTAATACAGTGCACTAAATCTGCACGATGAGAATGCATCTTAGTGTAAATAGTTTTGGTTTGTTTTTGGGTTTGCATGAATTTACGTTTTGTTGTTCTTTGCTTTGCTTTGCTGTTTTGTTACTGTTTGGTTGTTTTGCTCTTTCTTTGATTTTATATTTTGCTAAGGCTATACACTGGATATACTAAGTGACCTTTTAAGCCCCTATTCAGTCAAATCTCTGTAATTTCACAAATAAAAAAGTAATTTCTAACTCTTCATTTAAATATATTTTTTCATTAAATTTATATACCAGCCACAGATCCAACTCCATCTTCCTACCTCCCACCTTCCTTTCTACCCCTCCAGCCCTCCTCCAACAGTGTAAGTTCTCCTATGGTGGGCAGCTAAGTTTGGTACATTCTCTTCATTCTGAAAGTTGCTTTCATAGTCATAGAACTCAACAGGAAGAGATGGATCTCTGCAAGTTCCAGAAGGTTTAAGGTATGTTGTGAGTTCCCAGTCAGACGGGGTTACAAACCAAGATATTGTCTTGGGTGTGAATCACATGATATCCTCCATGTATATCCACTTCATGATGGAAAAAGGTCCATATTAAACACCTAAATTCACATGTCTGACTACTCTAAAAAGCAGAGAATAGATACACACATGTTCATGACACAATCAGTCATATCAGATTTTTCAGAAATGCACCTAAAGGATCTTAGGGAATGAGAACATTCCTTACAGGAGTATAAAGGAAATGAGGAATCCTATAGCTTTCTGCCTTTCTTTTCCTGAAATACACCACCAGTGACTGTGCCAATGCAGGGGTACTATTGAGATATGGTCTTTTTAATGTGCTGTTGCCTTGACTATTCCATTCGCATGCAATTCTTTTGAGATTCATTTTCTTGTAGTTATGTCTATGGGTATTTTGCCTGCTTTCTCTGCTCCACCAGCAAGCAGTTTGCACTGAAGCCAGAAAGGGCAATGGATTCCACATGGAACTGGAGTCATAGAAGGTTGTTAACTGATCTCTGGGTCTTCTAGGGGAGCTACACACACTCCTAAATGATGAGTGATCTCTCCAGCCCCTACACTTGACTTTTGTCCTTCTGGCCTTCTAGTGTACTAGTTGGACAGGATTACACCCAACCAAAAACAGATATTTCTGTAGAATTTTAGGGTCAGGACCATAAGGTAGACATGGGAGACTGCTTGGGATGCCAGGCATTCAAGCAGTGTGCTCCTGGGTTCAGGATCATTGCTCAGCATCTCTTATTGTCAGAGTTGGAGCAGTTATGTCACCTCTCATCTAGAGGACAATTCAGAGTAGGCTCATCAGATGAGATGCAGACTTTTAAGACCCTCTTGGAGATGGAGATATTATAAGATATACTTGTGATGCACAAGCTAATCAGTGCTAATTAGAAACTTCACATTTGCCTGGATGGATGGAACCTGAAGCAAAAGCCATATGCCTCTGGTAGCGAGTGTGTCTCTGCAAGGCTTGAAATGGAGAGGGATAGCTGATGCTACTCTTTTTTTCTCAGTAGATGTCACAGTGTATTGAAGAAAGGTTTCTTTCAGGTGAGGACTTTATTCTTCTGGCGTTTTCCTAGAATGGATCTGAACTGAGACTCACAGTAAGTCAGGGAGTTAATGTGTGAAGGAATTAGCCTTCTAAATTCCAGTCTCTCAAACCATAGCTTTTAAGATTTCTAAAGGCAGAGAAGCAGGTGGTTCATATCTGTTTCTCCCTCTCATTGGTCACTTTCTCATTCTTTTCTGACTCTGACACAATACCTGTAGACATACTGGAACTAGTTGAGGCTTCATTCAGCCTACACTACCAATCACCAACTTGTGGCATGTGTCTCCCTGTCCATGTTTACATTATTGGGAAGGAACCTATGTTCGGCCATGCCTTATGCCATATGAATCCTCAGCATAGTTCTTGGCTCTTTGGATAAATGCTACCAGAATGATTACTTTGCTTCTTCTCCTTGCATTTGTACAGATAGATAACAGTTTACTATCAGCCTTACTCAGACTAAACTGTGCAGAGTGTGTAATGTGGACTGGGGCACTTCTTCTATCTCAGATAAGCATGTCTACTATTGAATAGATTCTGTCAGCTACTCCAGTGGACCATTCTTATGGGGGCTAAACTGATATTTAAAGCTCATCTTGATTTCTGCCCTCTAGTAGTCATAGCAGATGAATGGAGTTACAAGCCAGGAATATAACTTAGAGACAGAATACTTGCCTAGAAAATACAATGTGCTAAGTTCAATCTTAGTACATTAGTGATGATGGGGATGTAAAATTAACACTGTTACATCCTATGGAGTGTCATACAGCAAACTGGAGGTTTCCTAGAAGCTTCTAAAATCCCCCACCTCCATTTCTTACCCTTAGTTAACTGTAGCAAACATTTATTTTCAGGATGAATATTTCCAATGAAGGACAGGTATACACATAGACCATTAACATAGATATGCAGCTTATTAAAAATTGTGGGTTTGGTGATGGACTGGAAAATGACTAAGCAGGTAGAGATAATGCAGACAAGCCTAGAGACATGCAATTGTACCCCTGGGACCCACCTTATTGATGGAGAGAATAAAAATGTACCACAAATTGTTCTCTGAGTGGTATGTAGTTGGGGGTGCCAGGTCTTGGCCCACTGAAGCCAAAACAACTGGCTTACCATTCTTCCCTTGTGCTAGAATCTCTACAATTGATGCACGCATGTAAATATATTACTGTGTATCCCTTTTAAGTAATTTGAGACTTTGTCTTATTTTACTTTGGCTACATAAATCATAGAAATAAAGAAGGCCAAGAACAAATCATTATGAGAAAAACAGATTAAGATAGTGTGGTCATTTCAAATTTGTAGATTTGCTAAGACCTTTGTTACTCCCCAAATGCCCCAACATATCTATAGATGCTTGGCTAACCATGATTTATTGTCTCCTTATTTTCTCCCATATCCATCCCTTTCTCTCCAAGGAGAAAATCACATCTTCATGTTTAAAACATCAAACTACTCATGTACTCTCCTTTATCAGCAGTAGTCAGTGTGATTCTCTGATCTTCTCCTTTCAAGTCTCTTACCAGAAAGCCTGGTGCTGACCTGGAGTGCACCCAATCCCATCTCCTGGTTCACATAGGCTGCAATTTGTCTTATCTCACTTAGTAAATGAAAATGTGTGTGTTTGAGTCCATGGGTAAGTGAAGCCCTGGTCTAGATGTAGAGAGGTGGCCACTTACAAGGCTCATTTGTCTTCAGTACACTGAAGGGATGGAAACCATCACATGCAGTCTTCTTTCAGAGAAGTGACCGAGAGACTCTAGCCCTGTGTGCTGAAGACAAATGCCCCAACTTTACAAAGGAACATTAGGTGATTGTCCAGGCTGGCAGCTGTCTCTGTCTACTCTACAAGACTCCCAAAAGTTGCTTGCATCCTTCTCCTGGTTCTCAGATAATATTATATCCTTCTGAGGTCTTTGATGTGGTTGAAGACTAGATAGTTATAATTTCCTCAATTATGATAAAAGATAATTTAGATATAAAACCTTAGACTCACAAATATAAGATAGATAGGATATCTTCTTTAATATTGTAACTGTAATTCTTGCTTGATAATTGTTTTGTTATGTGTAATTTTACTATGTAAAAGTTAAAACCTTCCTTTAAAAAAAGGGGGAAGTGCTGTGGATATCACTCTGTCTAAAAAAAGAGCAGATTGGCCAGTAGCCAGGCAGGAAGGATAGGGTAAGTGGGACAAGGAAGAGGAGAAGGCTGGGAACAGGATGGCTGGGAGGAGATACTGCCAGCTGCTGCCATGAGAAGCAACATGTAAAGACACTGGTAAGCCATAAGCCACGTGGTAAGGTATAGATTAATAGAAATGGGCTAAATATAAGAGTAAGAGCTAGACAATGGTAGCCCTGAGCTAATGGCCAAGAGTTTAAATAATATAAATGTCCATATGATTATTTTATATGTGGGTTGTGGGACCGTGGGGGTTTGATGGCACCTGGAGAGAAGCTCTCCAACAACAAACATGTCTTTGATTGAGTCTTATAGGCACTGGATGCCCTAAGGTTCATAGGTGTCACCACAGCACTGGTGACATTTTAGATGATGACAAAGCTCTCCAGGATACAAGAGATTGTCAAAATCACTAATATCACAGTCCTTACCTCCCTGATTACAATGTGCCCTTTCTAGGAACTTCCCCATGGTCAAGGAGAAGGATGAGAAAGAAAGTATCACCAGCCAGACACAGATGGAGCATTGGCTTCAACCAGATCTTGCCCCCCTCAGTGAACTGAAATGAGATGGAGTGTAGGTAGACTTCAGGGGCTGCTGGCACTCCCATCTACCTGTGCTCTCTGAGGTTTACTGAGGCCCAGTGATTCCTTTTAGGTAGAGAAGGAGCATCAAAAAGGGCTGTGTCTTCTCCAGCACAACACTAAAAATGGTACAAAGGACTGCCACTATAATCTCCTATATTTTCTCAATCCCCAGGCACCTCCCCATAAGTAACCTGACACTGAAGAATGAACTACTGGTCCAGCTCAATGAAGGTCCAAACTGATGGAGGTTTGCAAACTCTCTCTGATCCCCTGAAAGTTGTGCCAGGTAGGGGCTTACCACAATACCAAAAATTATGCTGGATTAGGACCTTCAAAAACTGGGGTACAAGATAACAGGTGCACTCTTCTTCCCAATGGAATCAAGCAAAGAAATTTATGCTAGAATATCCTGCTAAAACTGTCTCTCTGAGTCCCTGTACTATAGCTGTGAAGAGACATCATGACCAAGGCAACTCTGATAAAAGGAAGGCTTTCATTGTGGGCTTGCTTACAGATTCAGAGATATACTCCATTACCATCTTCTATTCTCCTCTACTAAGGGAAAGTCCCCACAGAGATACCCATTTCTTCTCAGCTCAGACCCAAGATGTTACTTCTGCTTCATTCTGCTAAAGGGGAACCCACTGCAGAAATGGAGCAGTTTGCTCAGGTGCTTGCAAAAAAGTTGTTACATTTGCTCCCCTCCCAAAGGGGTTTCCTAGCAGAAGTATCCATTTCTTCTTCTGCTCAGGTTTCCTAAGGGAATATCCCTGAAGAGACTCTGCCCCTCAGTTGGGAAAGAAGATCTTCACCCAAAATCTTGAAAGAAAGAGTTTTATTTGGGAAGGAGGAATCAGGATAGAAGCTGACTCTGCCAGGGTGGAGAAGGACAACTGATAACTGAACAGGCAGAGAGGCTTATGTAGGACTTCTTAGGGGTGGAGTTTTTCCAGGAAGAGTTTCTGCCCAGAGATTGGTTGGTTTTCCTGCTCAGGGATGGTTGATATAGTTGGTCAGGGGCAGAGTTGGCTCTGTTTTCAGGGCCAACGTGTGATTCTTTTATTGGCCCTTTTTTATCCCTTTGCCTCTAGTTTCAGGGCCAGGGTGTATTTCTCTTACTGGCTCTGGTTCGAGAGCCCAAGTGTGGTTCTTTGGCTGTGGTTTGGGGTCAAGTGTGTTTGTTTAGCTTTTGCTTCAGTGTTAAAGTGTTTCTTTCACCAGCTTGGGTTTTAGGACCAGGATGTTTCTTTTTCTTTTCTTTTCTTTTTTTTTTAAAGTAAATTTTCTTTATTTTATTTTATTTTATATTAAGAATGTCTGGCAGTTTCCTCTGCTAAGCAGGAACCTAAAGGACCATTTTGTCAAGCAAAGTTTAGTGGTCACCTCTCTATGGGTCCTGCATGTCCAGTTGATCAAGCAGTCCAGGCAAGAACAGTTTCTTGCCCAAATGGCTATTTTTGCCAAGTTGAAGATAAACTCCATATGATGTGTCTTCAATGTCCATCCTCCTCTCTGAAGTAAATCTGGTGCTGCCAGGAGCAGACATGTCTCACTGTCCAGAAAGGCTAAATTTTAAAAATATTTTAAATGCCATATTCTCTAGACCTTTGAAGTGTTTGAAGATTACCTGTCTATCTGAAATATCTCTGTGTATACCTAGAAGATTTAACTAACATGGCTATGAGTATGATTATCATAGATGACAAGTTATTAATCTCTTTTTAATTAGCCATTATAATTTTAAATGATCTGTACAAACATAATACCTTAAACAAGAGTAGAAATATACACACAGTATAACAAAATTTACTTTAAGTTTGTATCAATAGACTAAAATCTATACAATGTAAAACATTTTAAACAAGTTGTTGCTCTTTAGAAGTAAGTTCATTAATCTACCCTTTCATCCTATCATATCTATATCATATCCCCTTTTTATCTTTAGAAAGAGATTGCATTTACAATCAACCTGTTTTAAATAAAATACTGGTTTTTCTCTGTCCTACACCAGAGGGCTCTTCTGATTTGGGACACAAGTATCTCTTAACCTTTTCTTTTAACAATGTGCTTGGGTTTAGAGAAGGAGTGAGCCAATTCCATCTCCAAAGCCAGCTGGGAATTTGGGCATAGTTTCTCTTACTACTTCCTGCTGGAGGGGGGCACTGTCTCTTATAGGGACATAAAGAAAATTTTAGGATTATGGAGTAGTCCAAGAGGGTAAACCTCTGAGCCAGTTGCCTTGAAACCTTTCTGGATGTCAGATCATCTGGGCCATTGTGTCATTGGAGACCTTTCAGGTGGTCTTAGCTGATCAAACCTGATGTATCTTAATCTGAAACAAATCCATAGCCTCTGGCTTTCTGTGGAAACAAAAGCAGAGACTATTTTCCAAAGCAACATATCCTTATATCCAAATTTTGAAGTCAAGGTATCTTTAAAATTTACATTTTTTGTTTAACTCAACAGCTTTTATGATCAAATATTTTTTTGCAGTTAAAAATCCCAAAGACAATACAAACCAGATTCTCTGTGTAATATCCATCTTTGTAAGACTGAAGCACTGCTGTGGCTGCTGGCTCTGCCCACCTCATCTTCCCAATGTGGCGGTGGTACAGTTTACCACCAGCTCTGGGTCTGGAGCCATGTGTACCATCAACTATCAGAAGCAGTTCTATCAAAGCAGTGTGTAGCCCAGAAACCTATTTTTTATAAACTAGCAAAGGCTAAATCCAACATGCAGCAGACTAAAGTGCCGCTTGTAGACTCCTCATTCCCGCCATACTGCAGGTCAGACGCACACGCCAGGAACAGGCCATAGTAGCTCAAACTGGCAGGCTGCTGCTAACTTGAGAGAGACAACTAGGAAGCTATTTTTAGCTCTGTTTTAGAATCTTTTTTCTCAGGTTTTTGGTGGAAACTCTTGCCAACACGTTGGGTGCCATTTGTAGTTGGAGAGCTTCTCTCCAGGTGCCACCAAACCCCCACGGTCCCACAACCCACAAATAAAATAATCATATGGGCATTTATATTATTTAAATGGCTTGGCCATTAGCTCAGGCCTACCATTGTCTAGCTCTTACTCTTCTATGTAGCCCATTTCTATTAATCTATACTTGGCCACATGGCTTGTGGCTTACCGGAGTCTTTTCATGTTGCTTCTCATGGCAGCAGCTGACAGTATCTCCTCCCAGCCTTCCTCTTCCCAGCCTTCTCCTCTTCCTTGTCCCGCCTAACCTATCCTTCCTGCCTGGCTACTGGCCAATCAGCACTTTATCTAGACAGAGTGATATCCACAGCACATGTTGTTGAAAAGACTGAGCAGGCTACTAGAGGTAGAGAATGGAGAGCACAGAGAGAACAGGGACACACAGAAAGAAGCTGGCATTTGGTCTCATGTTAAACAGCAAGAAATAGATGTTCTAGGAGAATGCATAGTGATGACTTGGCAGGAGATAGGGAACATCCTGGAGGAGTTGGACTTGACCTGGGCCTCCCAGGAGAAGGGATCAGTAGCTCCTCTGGGAAGCAATGGGCCTATCCTTCTCTGAGTTCCTAAAGGGCAGACTTAGAGTTAGGCATATCTGATGTTTAGTTTGGCAGAGTCAGGAGGTGACAGGCTGCTCTGCTGGAGGTCTTCTGCTTCCCTCTGAGTGAGGACGGAATCAGGAGAGCTATTTTAATATTATCACAGTTCTCCCTCCCCATCCGTTGCTTTAGGAATATTTGCACTAAAGACATGGACAGGAACCTGCCCTGGCAAAGCCTGAGGTTCTCATCCTTTACATCACAATCATTAGCAGGGCAGGAGTCACCAAACATTGCTTTTTGCCTATGAGTCCTAAGGTTTCTGAGATCCCACCTGCATGGTGACCCACAGGTCTCCAGTGTAGCATGAGAGCTTTTAGAGGCAGTACATTAGGACAGAGACTGTCCCCTTCCTGACTTCTCTCGGTATCCTCAGATCTAAGTGAGGATGGGTAAGTGAATCTGATGACCAAGTTTTGTCCTGTATGACTTTTCCATCAATATGAAATTCTGAAGCATCCAGGAAGTGACTTGGGCACCCCCACACTCCCTGATTGCTTGTGGATAGTCCCAGTTTACTTCTGGCTCTGACAAAAGAAAACTGAAGGCTCTGAAGTCAAGTTGCATCCTGTGCAACTGTGAATAAGCCCAAGGAAGTTGTCTCTTAGGTCATCTTGTGTGGGGAGGCAGAGGAAACCAGCTTACTTCAGACACACTCTCTACCTATAAAGGAATGGGAGAATTGACAGCCACAGAGGGTGAGACTCAAGTCCGGGCTTTCAAACCCGCTAAGACAGAGTCTCATCTGGTTGTCCCTTCCTGAGTATCCTTCTGTGTGTCAGCTGTCACTGAGATAAAGCAGTGTGTAGGTCAGGCATTGTCCCTTGGCTTCCAGAAGTGGATATTCCTGAGATAGCTGACCTTGGCTAGCATGGACTGTCAGTGTGATACAATATCTAAAAGGACACAGTTCACCTCATGTCATTCATTTGTTCTGGTTCCACCAAGTATATTTCTGAAGCCACTGTCGAGCATTCTACAGATTGTGCAATCAGCTTATCATGTGACCAGCTCTTCATTCCAGGGCTCTCCATAAATTCAAAGGGTGAAGAGGGACTCTGGAAAGGCTCATAGGGCTAAGTACCCTTTGACTGACATTCTCAAGATCCAAAGGACAGTTTACACAGCACTGACTGTGTCACCTTTCCTAAACCATATGCATTGTCACAGATGGCTCCAGATGCAGAGATTGGCCTTTTATGTAGCTTTAGGTGAAGTATAATAGCAGTGACACACAACATACTCTTCCCATACTGTGACACATATGATTTTCTCACTGAGAATGTCTTTACATCACCCTGATAGCCTGTCACTAGGCACTCATCTTTCCTCAAACTCAATGCATGAAGAACCTCTCTATTCATGGGAGTGTTTGTTCTTGGTTCCTGAAGAATCCTCACCTGGGGAGCCCCAGTATTATCTCCAGTCTGACCTGTCAAATGTTGATCACACTTTTTCTAACATCATGATGACTGTATTGTATTCTGCTGAAACTTTTGTAGAAATTTTCATCATGACCTGTGGAACTTAGTTTTGTTCTGACAGGACACCCATAATGCCATCACCACCCACACACATTGTAATAGGCCTGTGGATATTCCTCTATTGGTGAAATTATTTAGGCCACTCCACGTAGTTAAAAGGGAGGTTTATTTTGTGGGGTAACTTACAATGAAGGGGTAGATTGCAGGGTCTGGCAAAGGTATAGTGCAGTCTGGCGGTTTTCTCTGGAGAACTCTGCTCGGTCTCTCTCCAGCGTCCAGGATCCCAGAACCAAGCGTGCCTCCCCTTCCAATCCTCCGTTTCCTTCTCTGCCCTGCCTTGTGGGCGTGACCATTACCGAAGCCTCAATGGGGGTTGGAACTTCCCGGCCAATGCTGGGATGGCTATCCACTACATCTCCCCCTTTTGTCTAAATAAGGAAGTTCTAACCTAATACAAGACTATATACAAAGAGATGGTTATCAAATATTGTCCAGGAGTAATGAGGGATAATGACTTAGATAAGTTGGAATTACAATAAGTGCAAACAATATCAAGCAAAAAACACATAGTAAAATCCAGGGAAGTCTAGAGCGTGGGTAGGTGGCATGTTACAAAGATCATTCCAAAAGATGTCCTATCCTAAAGAACCTGAGTCTAATACATAATATATTCTATCTAAGATATTATATATGTATATATATATATAAGTTGTAACTATAACTGCTAATCTCCAACCTCATCAAAGACCTGAGAAGGAATATAATAATACCTGAGAAATGGGAGAAGGATGCAAGCAATTTTCAGGAGTCTCGCAAGAGGAGACAGAGACAGCTAGCAGCCTGGACAGTCACCTAATGTTTCTCAGCATCCTTGGTGCATTCAAATTTGCTACAGGCCTAGAGTATCTGACAGACCATTTTCAGAAGCAGGAATTCTGAAAGACCATCTTACCCTGTCTTGGCAAAGTATAGTGGTTGCTTTCCTTGTGTCCCGCTTGTCCAGAAAGGACAGCATTTGTACTGTCAGCAGTGGAGGCAAGGGCAGTTCTTTGCCCAGTAGGCCATTTTGTGCCAAGAAGACAAACTTCCAAATGGAAATGTCTTAGAAGCCCAACATTCTCTTGGGATCAAATTGGTGCTGCCAGGAGCAATTGTGTCTCACGTCAACAGAATTCTAAGTTATTTAAATGCCATATTCTCTAGGTCCATGAAGTGTTTGAAGATTACCTGTCCATCTGACCTATGTATTTATAAATCTGGATAACCTAACTAACATAATTATAGAGATGACAAGCATAGGTGACAATAACTCTATAAGTCTTATTTACCTAAAGAACCTAAGGACTAAGGCTTCCTATAAATAAGGCAAACAGTCTGTAAGCAAATGTACAGTAAAAGGACAATGATTTTAAATTGTGACAATACACACAATATCGTTAACAGAGGTAGGAATGTATAGTGCAATATGCAATATGATAATAATCCTAAATATATATAAGTATACAGAATATCTTAAACAGAAGTAGAACATACATACAGTATGACAGATATAAATTCACATTTGTATCAATATACAAATATTTCAAATAAGAGTAAAAATATGTGTACAATATAACAAACATAGTTCTGTATTTGTATCAATATACAAATTATCTTAAATAGGAATATAAAGGGTTGATATTTGTATCAATACATAAGAATTCATAACAGTGCAAAGGCTGCTATATTACTAAATTTGTTTACTAATGTATATGGTAGTCTACCATAATATCTTATACCTATCCATTCCATTTCTTCTTTTCCTTTTTTTAAAACATATTTTCTTTCCTTAAGGAGAGTATTGAGTTTAACAGTTTCTTCCACCCCCAACCCTAGAACCATTATCCATAACCCTGAGATATATGAAACCTTAGGGATAAGGTGTGTTGTTTTCTTAGAATTGCATCCTGCTGTTTAGGGGGTGATGGTATCTCTGTTGGGTATTGTGAGAAAGCTCAGATAATTAAATATCAATTAGACTAACTGTAGATTCTGCAGCAACTCTCAGAGTAATGGGTAAGATTGTCTGAAATTCTGGCAAGAAGTATAGTATGATGATGATTACCATGGCATTATTCTGGATTGGGTAGAGTTGTTGTTGTTGGGGCCCCATCTTCCTTTTGGAGACTTCAGAGATTGCTATTGGAAAAAACTTATTTTTTATCAGAATGGAATGTTTGGATTTAAAGATGTCATGACATGTAAGAAAGGATTCCAAGAAATCAAGAATAAGCATGGAGAGAATTAGAATCTTGAAGATAATGGTCCCCTATAATTGGTTTCCTTCTGTCTCACACCAGAGGGCTCTTCTGATATGGGACTGAAGAATCTCTCAACCTTTTTTTTTTTTTTATCAATATGCTTGGGTTTAGAGAAGGAGTGAGCCAATTCCATCTCCAAAGCCACCTTGGTTTATAATTAAATTGGAACCAGAACTATTTTAGATTGATAGAGATATAGATGTTAGACAGTGATATCTTACCCTGTGTACATTGGTACCAATAGATTCTTTCTTTCTGCTATAAACATCTGGATATCCAAGGCCTTATGATTTCTGGAAGATGGGTATTTCCATTATCCTGGAAAGACAAAAACAGAACCCTACCCCAACCTTTGATTGTTAAATTTTTCTTACAACCTGAAGAGATGTCACATTAGTGGATGATCTTTTACTTCTCCTCATCAAGGGGTTTCTCCTGTTTGAATAGAATTTTTATTAATTTTGTTGGTATCCATAGCTTTTCTTCTCCTGTGGAAACAAAAGCAAAACCCCTCCCCCAACATAGGACATATCCAGGTTTCCATTCTGAGGTCAACACATCTTTGAAATAAACTGGTTGGTTTAACTCAGGAGTTTTGTCTGTCGTCCAATGTCTCTCCGCAGCTGTTGTTCCTTTCTCATCAGCATTGAGAAAATTCAAGGTTAATAAAGCACTATGCAATCTATTTCTAGGAGTCATTGTTACCTGTTGCTGTTTATTTAGCATATCCTTTAAAGTTCGATTGGATCTTTCTATGACTGCTTGGCCTGTGGGATTGTGTGGTATACCTGTAACATGCTTTATATTGTAATAAGCAAAGAACTGTCTCATTTTATTGGAGACATATGCTGGGGCATTATCTGTCTTAATTTGTACAGGTATTCCCATGATGGCCATAACTTCTAATAGGTGTGTAATCACAGAATCAGCCTTTTCAGAACTCATAGGAGTTGCCCACTGAAATCCTGAATAGGTGTCAATGGTATGGTGTACATACTTTAATCTTCCAAATTCTGCAAAATGAAACACATCCATCTGCCAAATTTCATTTCTTTGTATACCTTTTGGATTGCTTCCTGCAGGTAATGGAGTTTGGTTATAGAAGGAACAAGTAGGACATTTTTTCACCATATCCTTATCTTGTTGCCAAGGAATGGAGAAATCCTTCTTCAAACCTTTGCCATTTACATGGTGTTTCTTGTGAAATTCTGAGGCTTCTAGCACATTACCTATTTGTAACTGATCAATCTCATCATTACTTTGTGATAGAGGTCCTGGCAGACCTGTATGGGATCTGATATGTGTTATATATATAGGATGTTCCCTTTTTCTGATAATTTCCTGCAATTGTATGAATAATGAAGTTAATTCTGTATTATCAGGAATAAATTCACCAGTTTCAATGTGTAAAACAACTCTCTCTGCATATTGAGAGTCAGTGACTATATTGAGGGGTTCTGTGAAGTCCATCAGTACCATAAGAATGTCATACAGTTCTGCCTTTTGTACAGAGCTGTATGGACTTTGTACCACTTTACTTAGGTCTCCTGATTTGTATCCTGCTTTCCCTGATTTATTTGCATCAGTAAAGAATGTGAGGACTCCAGAAATTGGCTTGTGTTGTACAATGTGAGGAAGGACCCATTCAGTCTTCTTTATGAATTCTATTCTCTTGCTTTTGGGATAATGGTTGTTAATCTCTCCCAAAAAGTTACTGCAGGCTCTCTGCCAGTATTCATTATCTTTCCATAGTGATGAAATTTCCTCATTAGTTAAAGGCACTACAATTTCTGCTGGGTCCATTCCTGTCAACTGACGAAGTCTTAATTTACCTTTTTGAATCAAATCAGAGATCTTTTCTATATAAGTCTTTAATTTCTTATTTGGTTTATGTGGTAGGAATATCCATTCCAATATAATATCTTCCCTCTGCATCAAAATACCTATGGGGGAATGTCTGGAGGGGAATATGACAAGAATGCATTTAAGTTCTGGATTCACACGATCTACATGTGCTTCTCGAATTGTCTTTTCTACTAGAGCCAATTCCTTCTCAGCTTCGGCTGATAATTCTCTTGGACTATTTAATTCTTTGTCCCCTTCTAGAGTAGTAGCCAAATTTTGTAGTCCATCTTCGGGTATTCCCATGATACCCAATAAATTGGAAATGCTTCCTAAAAACTTTTGAAAATCATTAAGAGTCTTTAATTGATCTCTCCTCAGTTGTACCTTTTGGGGTCTAATTTTTTGTAACTCTATTTTATATCCTAAGTAATTAATAAAATCACCTTTTTGTATTTTTTCAGGAGCAATTTGCAGTCCCCAGCGAGGCAAAACTTTTTTTACTTCTTCAAACATGCTTTCTAATGTGTCTAACTTTGGATCAGCTAATAGGATATCATCCATATAGTGATAAATTATGGATTGTGGAAACTTTACACGAATTATTTCCAATGGTTTTTGCCCAAAGTATTGGCATAAGGTAAGGCTGTGGGAGGACCTTCCATTGATATCTCTTGACTGGCTGAGAATTGTTATAATTAGGAACTGTGAAGGCAAATTTTTCTCTATCATTTTTTTGTAAGGGTATGGTAAAGAAACAGTCTTTTAAGTCAATAACTATTATAGGCCATTCTTTGGGTAGCAGAGAGGGCAAGGGCATCCCAGTCTGTAGGGAGCCCAGTGGCTGAATTACTTTATTAATAGCTCTCAGATCTGTCAGCATTCTCCAATTACCAGACTTTTTTTAAATAACAAATACAGGAGAATTCCAAGGGCTGGTAGATTCTGCAATGTGTTGAGCATTTAACTGCTCTTGAACCAGCTGTTCTAAAGCTTGTAGCTTCTCTTTTGTCAAAGGCCACTGTCCAACCCAGACAGGTTTATTATATAGCCATTTTAAAGGTAAGGCAGTTGGTACTTCTGAGAGTTCAACAGCAGTTGTGCTCTGTTTGTATACAGCCTGAATGGTTGGTGACTGTTTTTTTATAGCATTGTATGATATTATTCCTAGAAACATGCATTGGCCTGTATTCCTTTTCTGAGAGTGTAGGAATTTTAATCTGGGTATTCCACTGTTGTAACAGTTCTCGGACCCATAGATTCACTGCTACATTTGCTACATATGGCTTCAGCCTTCCTCTCTGTCCTTCTGGCCCTATGCATTCAACCCATCTAGAACTCTGTTTTATCTGAGATAGGGTGCCAATTCCTAAAAGTTGGACAACTACCTCTTGAAGAGGCCAATTTGGATGCCATGATTTTGGTGTCATTACAGTCACATCCGCACCTGTGTCTACCAGGCCCTCCAGAACCAAGCCATTAATTCGAATTCTAAGCTTTGGTCTTTGTTCATTTATGGAAGTCTGCCAAAATATTTGTTTTATTGTGTTCTTTGTAAATTGTGATTCATCTATCAGAGCTGTTTTATCATCCATTGAAGTATCGGTTTTTACATTAGGCATTGGTTTATTCAGTTATCCTGGAGAGGAATGTCTTCCACAGTGGCTGGGAATGTTCTTACCACATTTGATTTGGGGGCCTGCAAGAGGCCCCCTGAGGCATTTCCCACCAGTAAAGGGTTGCCTCATATATCTATTTTTTTATCTGCACTCACTGGTCCAATGTCGGCCTTTGCCACATCTTCTACATAATCCAGGAGGTGGTTGGGGTCTTCTGTTTAGGCTATTCCTAGAAGGAGTATTACTTCTAGGATTACCCCATGCACAGTTTTTACTTATATGGCCTGGTGTACCACATTTAAAACATTCGGTACCACGGGGCCTTCTTTCACCTCTGGGATTTTTCTCTCCTATCCAAGCCTCATTACTGTAGTTAAGAGACTCAGCACCATTAGTATACTGAATCCATTCTTCCAAAGGAGCTGATATGATCTTTAATGGTGTAAGTATTCTTTTGCATTCTGCATTAGCATTGTCGAATGCCAAGGACTCAGTTAATACTTTTCTTAATTCTTTATCTGATACAGCTTTTGTTATAGCTGTGTTCAGCCTTTGTAAAAAATCAGTGAAGGGTTCATGTGGTCCCTGAAATATCTTTGTGTATACTTCAGTTGCTTTTCCAGGTTCTGGAGTTTTTTCCCAAGCATTTAGAGCTGCTGTACGGCATAGGGATATTGTATGCTCATCATAAATGGCTTGTACATTCCTGTCAGCGAAACATCCCTCACCAAGTATTTGATCTTGGGAGATCTCAAAACCTCTGAGTTTACCTTGTTGTTCTAAATGTCTTGCCTCTTCTCTCAACCAGCTTTTCCACTGTAACTGCTGGCTATATTCTAGAACAGCTGAAATTAACTGATGCCAGTCATCTGGAATGATTCTATGTGAGGTAGACCACGAATTTAACATCTGTTTTACATATGTGGAATGTATCCCATATGTAACTACTGCTTCCTTTATATTTTTAAAGTCCCTTGTTGAAATTGGTTGTAATGTATATGTCGTATATGGCTCGGGCTGTGTGTCATCTGCTGGCTTCTCATGGATGATAACAGGATAAGCCATTGTATGAGAGCCATTTGGAGATATTACAACCTGTATGGTCTTGCCCTTCTGCTTATTAGGTCCCTTGTCATGTTTATTGAGAGTTCCCTCCAGGGCTTGTAAACGAGCACCTAGGGTCTGTTCCAGGGAGTAAACCTCCTCTCTTGTAAGGGATTCCAGATTTTTCATGGAATCATGGAAGTTTTTATGTTCTTCTGAAACACATGATTCCATGGACCTTATCTTACCAAGTAATGATAATTTTTCTTCCTTACATAGTGTCTGAGTAGCTACAACTTCACTCTGGAGAGTTAGTGTTCTATCCATTAAATACTCACATTTATTATCAATAAAAGCAATTTTGGGTACAAGCTTGTTTTGTAAGTCCTGGCCAGCAGATTCCAGAGAGAGAATCTTTTTATGTAAGTCCTGGTCAGCAGATTCCAAAAAGAGAATCTTTTTCTGTAAGCCTTCATTGCTATCTTTTAAAGCCTGTATCAGTCCCAATAATGACTCATCTTTGTTCTTATTATTAAACCAGTGTTTGAACACTATGTGAATTATTACAATGAATGTCAAAATGGTACAGGCCAGATATGTCTTAGGGAGGTCATATATTTCCAAGAGAATGTCACTCATCATACAGGCAAAAAGGTTTTTAAATCCTTGTGAGGTAATGTTGTCAGCCATATTACAAGAATCACTCAAAATTTGTTAGTCAGTTTTAAGGTGTAAAATTATCAAGTACTTTTACTTGAAAAAAGTTTACCTTTCTGTGGTCTTGGGGAGTGCAGTAGCACTTTTCAGCCAGCAAGAGGCGTTGGTATAGTTCCAAAGCAGCTTCAAGGCAGGAGCCAAGATGGCGGGAGTGGGAAGGCCTCACTTACAGTGGGTTTTAGCTGGTCTAGGGGCTAAGCTAACTTTGCAGGAGAGTTTAGGGACCCGCCAGCCATGGAGGATGCTGCGGGAGGGAGCCGCCTCGGCCTTTGGGGTTTGCCCCATGTGAGCGCCAGATATTGGTGAAATTATTTAGGCCACTCCATGTAGTTAAAAGGAGGTTTATTTTGTGGGGTAACTTACAATGAAGGGGTAGATTGCAGGTTCTGGCAAAGGTATAATGCAGTCCGGTGGTGTTCTCTGGAGAACGCTCCTCCGTCTCCCTCTAGCATCCAGGGTCCTGGAACCAAGCGTGCCTCCCCTTCCAATCCTCTGTTTCCTTCTCTGCCCTGCCTTGTGGGCGTGACCATTACCGAAGCCTCAATGGGGATTGGAACTTCCCGGCCAATGCTGGGATGGCTACCCACTACATTCCTCAACGTGAATATTCACTGCAGGAGACTAGTCTTTCCTCCCCATCATCCTAACCTCATTTCCTAGCAATCTTTAAGTCTCATCTCATTGATTAGAGCTCTAAAGAAGGAAAGTGGCATTTCCTGGGCTGTTTCTGGAAACTGTCTCCAACTCCCTACAGATAAGTCCTAAAAAGTTTCTGATGAGGCAGAGAGAGAAATCTGGGTTTGTAAGGAGGAGGTGCTGAAGGTTATCTCCTGTATCTCTGGGAAGGCTACTGAAAAGGGTAACTACAAGTTAATTGGGGAATAGTTAGCAGGTAGATGAGTTCTGTAGGCAGTGACCCTAACAGTCCCTTCCCTGAACATTCTACTGTACCCTGGAGAGCTCTTGGCATTCTCTTTGATGTCACCACTGTTGAGTCAACACCAACTGTCATTAGGGAGCTTCCTGGGGGAGGTAGGTCTTGAGGTGGTCTTCCAGGAATGGGGCTCAGCAGCTGGGAGACTTTGGGAAACAATGGGTCTATTCTGCTTCTCTAGGTTCAGAAATAGCAGGCAGAGAGTGGAGGATTTCTGAGGGTTAGTTTGGCAGAGATCCAGGAATTATTAATCTGCAGCTACTAGGCTGGGAGTGCCTTAATTTTATTTTGAGTATGTTCAGGGCAGCAAGAGGCACAGGATGATAGATGAGGGATCTCTGTCAGGATAGGGTGTTTCTGAACTTCACCCTCTGTTAATTCCTTTAGATTCCATGGATATCAACGCTAATAAAAGGTAGATTAACTCCCCTGGGTATTCACCATGGTCTCAGCTTGCCAGAGGTCAGGACAAATCTCTCCTATTCCCATCCCCCAAGTAAACACACAGAAGCTTACATTAATTAAAACTGCTCAGCTCTTAGCTCAGGCCAACCACTGACTAGCTCTTACATTGAAACTCAGTCCATTTCAGCTTATCTATATCCTGTCACTTGTCCTGTGGCTTTACCCGTGTGCCGTTTCATGCTGCTCCCTGGATGGCAGGCTGGCATCTACTGACTCAGCCTTCATCTTCCCAGAATTCTTCTTTCTGCTTATCCTGCCTCTACTTCCTGCCTGGCTACTGGTCAATCAGCATTTTATTTATACACCAATCAGAGCAACACATTTACAGCATACAGAGCAATATCCACAGTACTAGCTTGAAATAGCTGATCTGTTCTTTCAGGGCTTTATGGGTTCCAAGCATTCCCTCTTCCTCAGGCCTCTACTAGGGGCTTAGTGTAAATATTACAGCTTTGATGGGAATGGCATCTGAAACAGAAGTGTCATACTCTGCCCTGTCAGACAAGGTTTCCCCTCTGGAAATGTCACAGTTCTGCTCTGGGAGGGGAAGGTTTCCCAATGCAAGTGTTCAGCTCTACTCTGACAGTTGTTCTGGCAATCAGGAGACAAGAAATACCACAAAGGCACACCATACAACACACCTCACATAAGACATTTATTGGGAGGGAAAAACCCAAAAAGATGGTTGTTGACAGCACTGACCCCTTTGTCAAGGGAGAGAATGTGTCCTTTCCAGCGCAGCCTGAGGATACCCCCAGGGGATCCAGTGCAAGTAATATTGCTCAGGGCACAGAGCCACAGCACTCACATGTGTTGGGGGAAGACATGGTGGTGGGAGACACACAAGCCTTTGGACTTAATCAGTACCATAAACACACAAGCAAGCAAACAAATAAATGAAGTTGGGAGGATGAGGAAAGAAAAAGAAAAGGAAAAGAAATATACGGATGCCTTCAGGAGAAAAGTATGCGATTTGGGGCAATTGTTTTCCTTTTTTCTTTCCTATTTTTTTAGTGTGTGTGTGTGTGTGTGTGTGTGTGTGTGTGTGTGTGTGTGTGTTGAGGCCAAAAGAGGGTATCTGGTTCTATGGAGACAGAGTTACAGGAAGTTGTGAGATACATGACATGGGTGCTAGGAGCTGAATTGGGAGTCCTTTAGAAGAACAGCAAATGCTCTTAATGACCATGTGACGTCTCTGGTCGCCAAGAGGAAATTATATGTTATGAACATAGTTTTGAGCTGGGCGGTGGTGGCACATGCCTTTAATCCAAGCACTCTCGGGAGGCAGAGCCAGGCAGATCACTATGAGTTCAAGGCAAGCCTGGGCTACCAAGTGAGTTCCAGGAAAGGCGCCAAGCTACACAGAGAAACCCTGACTTGAAAAACAAAAACAAAACAAACAAACAAACAAAAGAACAAAATAAAGAAAATAGTTTTGCAAAAAGCATGTGAATAAACAAATGATTTTTTTTTATCTGTTTGTTTTTTGTGTTTGATTTGGGCCGCAAGTTAGACCTGTCATTGGTTGGCCACACATGCAAGCTGCCAGCCACCATGGCCCCAGCACTTCTTGTGGGTAGAAAAGGATGGGTCAAAGGCTTTGTGGCTGGCTTGGTATCCAAGTTCCACTACCAGGAGCCTTGCCTGCTTACTGAGGATGGATGGTTCATTCCCAGGAGTCCTCATTAGGGTCACCCTAATAAGTTTCAGGAAGTTTCCACTGTACTAGGTTTCCACTCTAGGCCCCTATATGAGCTCCTATTCCATACATCTCTCCTTGTACTCTTTCCCACGATCCTTTCCATTCTAAGATCCTTCCCATCCCATTCCACCACAAGGTAAATCAAATCATCCCTAATGACATTATGTTATACCTATAGATCAGTGCCTATCCCAATCATCATCAGAGAGGCTTCCTCCAGCAGCTGATCCATAGCCAAACATTAGTCAGAACAGATGAGGTGGAGAAAGCATTGTAGGATCCAGAGGGGTTGAGGACAAGACTTAAAATATCTGACTCATCTCTACATTGCTGCCTTGATGCTTTGTATTTAGTAGTTACTAATATATGGTACACTGTGTCCATTGTTGGAGGTGGTGAAATGATGATATCCAAATCATTGAGAATCTTTCAAATAATGTGTGTTCTATAATCTTTTCAGGAAATGAAAACATTGATTAACAGGGTATCTGAGAAGATTAAGAAAACCAGAGATAAATATGGCATCAGTGATAGTGGTACAACAGAGGTACGGCCTTCCCAGACTGGTGGGACACAGTGTTTCACAGATGCAGCTAGGCTTGACTGTGTGCTTGGCTTGGTTCTTCTATTCTTGTGTGCTATACCAGTTGGACCATATCTCCCCTACCCAAATAGAGATGTTTCTGGAGTCCTATACAGTCAGGATACCCTTCTCTGCTGAGCTGTCCTAGCAGCTCCAGGCCTGAATCTCCTGAGCAGTCAGAATACCTTCCCTTCCAATATTGAACTGTCTCATTGCAGCTTGAAGTATCCAGGATACCTCGCCCTCTAGGACTGAGCTGTCTCATCACAGATCCTGCTGTCAGAGCTGTCTTAGCAACTCAAGGTGTTGCCTGACTTCTCAAGTAGTCAGGATTACCTTCCCAGAGTTGCAAAACTCACATTTTGGTGCTGAAACCTGGGACAAAACCACAGTGTGGCAACAGTAACTTACAGGCCACACTGCAGATGGCTGCAAGTCACTGGTGGTTGCTGGGAATTGCACTCAGGACCTCTGGAGGAACAGTCTGTGCTGTCATCCTCTGAACTGTTTCTATGGTACTTGATTTTCTTTTATGGCTACTAGTCACATGAAAGAGAAAATACTAAACTAGCTAGCATTATTGAGCACTAGATCAGTAGACATTTCATCCCTTTGATGTCATTATTTAGACACGAATAGCCCTAATTAATTTTTCTCCTATTTGGTTTGTAGCCATTCTCTGTAAATCTCAAGTGATACAATCATGTTTTCTAGAGACCCTATACTATAAGAAGTAGAGATACATCTTGTTTTTAGGGAAAAAACTTCGCCTATTCTCTAAGTTTTGCAGAAGAATAACATCAAATGAGAAATAGCTGTTCCTGGTTGTAGACCAGCAAATGTGGATATCCAGGGAGATTGGAGGTCTGCCTGCCTCCTGTAGTATACTGAGGTATATTCCAATACCCTTTGTTGATGGGATAATGTCTCCTGTGCAGACAAAAATGATAGTGGTGGTCAGAGGAGCAGGGTTATTGCTGAAGAAGTTCAGAGGATGGTGAACTGGATATCTCTTGTCACCAAATGAAGCTTTCAATACTGGCAATGGGTTACATTTAGTCAACTTGTTGGCCAACTGGTCCAGTGGGACCCCAGACAACCCAAGGTATTGTAAGGCTATTGGTTGTTCAATGTCAAGAGCCCCCAGTGCCCATGAATGCCATGGTTGCAGGGGTTGGAATGCAGTGGTGGTTCACTTGCCTGTGATACTTCCTGACCCTGCTGTAGCAGCAGGAGTCTCTTCCTGGGCTGTGACATGTTCCAGCTCATGCTGGAGATTTTCTGATCTACAGGAGGAAGACAGTTAGGGAACAGGCCTGGCGGGGACCTGCTAAATCAGCAGTTGAGCCTGAACCAGCTCTAGTCAGCTGGACAGTCCAGCTGATGTCATTCCCTACATTTCACAAAGAAGAACTGTCAGAGTGTCCCTGCTCATGGACTTTTTTTCTCAGTTTTAAAATCTGCTAGAAAAGGAATTGAGAACTACACTGTGCTGGACAAGAAAACACAGCCCACTTCTCCAGTTGTCCAGATACATTGTGTCAAGAAAAAAATAACAGTGTAGCAATGTCTGAATGACAGTTCAGGGCAGATGTACATGGCCCTAATTAGATACCAGGTGAATGTGAGCAACCTGAATGTAGACCCTCTAGGAGAGCCTATAAAATAAAGGCAGTGAAGGGTCTGATTATGCCTACAGCACAGAAACTTTCCTGAGTTCAACAACTCAAGCCCTAAATCTTCTTATATCCAGAAAAATCTTTTCACAGGAAACTGATGCACACTGCAGAGAGCCTGTAATCAGCAGGCGTGTACTGCATGTAGACCTGCCCAAAGGTTAGAGATTCTCTCTAAATCTGATGTTCTGGAGTCAACTAAAGTGGCAGGAGCACACACTGTCCTCCAGAACTAACACTCCTCCTGCTATGTTGAGGACTACCATGGGAAGATTTGTAGAGAGACACAGGGGACATTGAGAAGATACCAGAGAGCTCAGGAGAGAATAAGGGGTACACACTACCCAGAAACACCGAGGGTCAAATATAGTGTTTCCTGGGGAAGTTCTTGTTGAATGGGCTAGCACAATACCCTGAGGTTTTCATTCCCTGGCTATGGCTGAGAGCCATCCGGATGGGGAGAATCCAAAAAATGACAAGGATCCAAGTACAGGTGACCTACATGGTTCTAACCGCTCCTCCCAGGTTGGGCTCCTACCTCATCTCAGAGACACTGAAGTGATGTTGCAGCTTTTCTGCCAAGTCCCTTTGCTGGGTGACCAGCTCCTTCTGCTTCAGCAGGTCCTTCAGTCTGTCATCCAGGCTTTCTTGATCCTGTTCATTAGATGATTATGTTCTCAGGGGAGGCTTGATCACTCTTATGCACACACATAAACTCAGGAACACACACAAGTACATGTATGCACACATACAGACACACGGTATTGCTCTAACATGTTTAGTTTCTCAGCTAATGCTAATATAAGGAGCAATCACTAGGGATAATATTGAGAAGAAGACTGACTTTTGTTGGGTGAGAAAGGAGCACAGTGTGCATGAGAGATAGGCAGTTCAGACGTTAAAGTGCCTATCCTGTAACCTAATGCACATACAAGTGGACCTCTGTGGTCCTGGCCCATTAGCAAAGCATGCTTAGGAAGTTCCCTGAGGCTGTGCATTATGGGAATGTTCTCCAGCACAGGACCACTGCATGGTGGTGGACCAGAAGTCTGGTCTTGTTCACTGCTTCTCAGTTGCCCCCTAGGTGAGCAAATTCCTCCCTTTCCCACAGGCTGCCTCACTTCAGACCCAAAGCAATGAGCTCAGGAAACCAGAAAGTCAACACAACCAGGATCCAACAGGAACAGGTCCTCCCTGTAAGGTGATTGTTTCAGAGGTTTGTATGAGTAACAAAAGGCTGACTAAATCAGGGCCAAATGATATTCCATGGAAGGGCTCAACCACGCTGTACTTTTACACTCTTCCAATAATGGATATCTAGATAGTTTCTACTATGAGGCTACTATAAAAAATGCTGCTAAAACAATGATGTCCCCTAGCTTCTCTAGGGACAACTACTTCATGTTCTGGAATCACTGTGTCACCTGTGGATTGCAGTTCAACCTTATGAAGAATTGTGTGTGGCTTCTCACTGCGCTATATCTTTTTATACCACCAGCAATGTCTGAGGGTCCTCATTTACCCCAACCCTCCATGAGGCTGATTTTAACTCAGAATGAAAAACTTTAAAGAAAAGTACTTACAGAGTGCTTTGGACCATCATGAGCCTAAGTGGGGTGCACTGAGACAGCCCCATTCTCACACCACAGTATGGCTAGGGGGCCTGTGCTGGACTTGCATGCAGCTAGAAGCACTCTGTCAGTCAGTGTCTCTCAACGAATACAATCCAGTCCAAGTTCCAAGGCCAAGGTCAACTGAGCCAAGGTTAGGCAAATTGGATAGAAAGTGGAAGCAGGCAATCGGGACAAAACAGGGCAAAGAGAAGACACAATGAACCACCTGACCACTGATTGTGCAGTTACCATTCACCCAGAGCAGAGAAGGGAAAGAAATCCTCAGTCAGCCTATTCTGCCTCAAAGACACCTTGATTTGCCATAATGGCCCCTCCTCACTTTCTTGTGGCACATAACTTTGTTTTGCTCCAAAGATTTCCTTGCAGATAAATATTTTTGCCTCTACAAATACTGAAAACCATTGAGTTACAGCAGTTTTTCTTTCCTTTTGTTCTAGAGAGCTAGGTGGACATGCACAAAGATGGGCAAAAGAGTACAAAATTTGATGGATGCAAAATGAGTGGGTACAGTACTTTCTCAATAAATTTGGTCTCTATCTTCAATAAAGATGTTTCATGCGGGTTGGAGAGATGGCTCAGAGGTTAAGAGCACTGCATATTCTTCCAGAGGTCCTGAGTTCAATTCCCAGCAACTACATGGTGGCTCACAACCATCTATAATGAGAGCTGACACCCTCATATGTATACATAATAAATAAATAAAAAAAGGATATTTCATGAGTAAGTGAACATAAAAGTTTGGAGAAATACACACAGTCACACACACACATAAATTTAGAATTCACACACACAAACACAATATTGCACTTATAAGCACCCACACTCCCAACACTCACAAACAAATACTCCTACACACATTGGAAACATGGGTGCACAGGCACATGCACATGCGTGCACACACACACACACTCATAGGATGTCATATACACACAAAGAGAGAGAGAGAGAGGGAGAAAAATACTACTGTACAAATAATAGCCAGCATTCAACATACACACACACACACACACACACACACACACACACACACACACAGGTTCACACACAGAGATGGACAGAAATGCACAACACACACACACACACACACACACACACACACACACACACACACACACACACACACACACTTCCTGAACCTCAAATGGCCAACAAGATGACTACTGCCTAGTAGTACCTTTTCTGCCTTCCTTGCTGTATATAAGGCTCTTAGATTCAGCCAGGCTCTACTACCCTGGGCTGCACTTACTTTTCTTTCCATGAACTTTATACATCCCAAGACTCACTGATCCCACAGGTTCCAAGTTGATCCACCATACTCTCTTCTCTAAACTTACCCTAGCTCCTCCAAGACCTGAATAACTCAAATGAAAGAGAGTGACCCATGGTCAACACTCAGGGAGGTTTCAACAGATGACAATGCATATGACATAGATTCAGACCAATGTCAGTCAGAAAGAGACCAATGATGTCACCTGCAGTGATTTTTAGTAACATCACTCTATACAGCTATAAGAGGAAATCTGTTCTAAGACACAGTCATACACATGATATAGTCAGTATCCCAAAGTCAGCAAGGAGGTACACTGTGGGACTTGATGTTGTGAAGCCAATGAGACAAACAAGACATTTCCTGTCGTGTTAGCTCTGTGTAGTGAAAGGGGAGAAGTCTAGATTTTATTTTTAAAATAGCTGTATTGTTTGATTTTTATTATTTATTAGAAAACACATTAATACTAAAGCAATAAAAGTGTATAAACAAAAGAGAAATCTACTCCCTCCTTCCTCTTTCTGAGCAACTGAAACTTGTGACAATTAGATAAGACAAAACAAGGCAGAAGGTCGACCTTGGGGGACAGGAGATCCAAAGAGTGATGGCCAGCCAGATTTCCCAAACAGAAGATTTCAGTTTCTGTAAATGACCTGTGCTCAAGGGAACAAGGAGGTGAACAACAGATAACAGCAAAGAATTTTATTATGAAGTCTCTGGCCTAAAAGGAACAATGGACATATTTACATACACCTGCATAGATCACACACAGACTGCAGAAATCAAAACTGAGCAGAGAAAAAGGAAGAGGACATCATGTTGAGTGAACAATTGAATTTAGACTATGCAATCAGATGTTTCAAAAGAGACCTACAACACAGCTATCTATCCCTTGGGGAATAAAAATGCCTAGGGGAGAGTACACAGCTTAGTCAAATTATGTTCAGGTGATTAGAGAAAATGTTCTCTTGAAACTTCAGATCTGTCACTCCAACCCTCAAGCTGTCAAAGGCCTCCCACATCTATGGTCGTTCAGGAAGCTTCAGACTAGAACCTCAAGGATGGGAGAACTGTCAAGCAACACCAACAGAAAACAGGGCTGACAAGCAGAGAATCGGGCTTCTGTCATATGAACCAAGAGTTAAGCTAAGGGAAGAGAACAGATTGGGATGCAGGAAGAAAGCAGAAGTCCACATGTCACCCTAAAAGTTGACAATGAGAACCACTGACTTGGCATTGGCCCTGGGCTCTAGGCCTTGCAAGCTTTGTACCTGTGATCTCACATAACCTCTGCAAAGCAAATAAGCCACAGGCCACGGACTTATTCAAGGAGA